>NC_081575.1:31566047-31645739 GCF_022355385.1 Mustela nigripes
ATTTTTATTTTTTTAAAAGATTTTATTTATTTATTTGACAGAGAGAGATCACAAGTAGGCAGAGAGGCAGGCAGAGAGAGAGAGAGAGGAGGAAGCAGGCTCCCTGCTGAGCAGAGAGCCCAACACGGGACTCGATCCCAGGACCCTGAGATCACGACCTGAGCCGGAGGCAGAGGCCTAACCCACTGAGCCACCCAGGCGCCCCCAAAGGTTATTTTTTAATGTGGAGTTTACAACCAAATATGTTAAGTACTCCAGAGAGAGGCTTAGGCTTTTGTTCAGGGCTATCTGTAGGGGCCTGTGAGCCAACGCAAAGTCTTGAGGTAGGGGGAGGTCGTCTTCAAGTCCTCTATACTTGCTATATGTTTCTAATCTTCTTTTTTTTCTCTTAACACTGTCTCCAACATAATGAAAAGTTTGACATTTCCATTAGCCTCTTATCTAAGGTCACTGAAGTGGCCATTCACGTCTGCATGCAAATTTCTAAAGATCTCTTATGTTTAGGAGCCAAGGATATATGGATATATACCAGAACAGAAAAAGAAAGCATTTTAGAAATCTCCAATATTGGTTTGTTGTAGAAATTTACAGTTCCTGGGGCACCTGGGTGACTCAGTTGGTTGAGCATCTGCCTTTGGCTTGGGTCATGATCCTGGGGTCCTGCAATTGAATGATCAAGCCACCTTGGGCTCCCTGCTCAGCGGGGAGCTTGCTTCTCCCTCTTCCCTTTTCCCCTCCCCCCACTCCTGTGCTTGTGAAGACTCTCTCAAATAATAAAATCTTTAGTAAAAAAAAAAATTGCAGGGCACCTGGGTGGCTCAGTGGGTTAGGCCGCTGCCTTCGGCTTGGGTCATGATCTCGGGGTCCTGGGATCGAGTCCCGCATTGGGCTCTCTGCTCAGCAGGGAGCCTGCTCCCCTCCCTCTCTCTCTCTGCCAGCCTCTCTACCTACCTGTGATCTCTCTCTGTCAAATAAATAAATAAATAAATAAATCTTAAAAAAAAAAATGCAGTTCTTTACTGGAAAAGTTGCCATTTACAATAAAAAAAAAAAAAAAAACCCTTGCCCCCAAATTCCAATTAAATTCATTCTCATCCCTTGTCTCTACCTTTGCAGGAGAACTTAGCTTCCTATAGTCTTTGAAGCATTTCCGCTGATGCTAGTAAGTGTAAAAGAAAATAGATCTTCCTAGGCTTCCTTGATACCTGTTTGAAATGCTAATTGTGCGGCACGTGTCCAATCAACCTCCAGGTTGTAACAATCTAATCCCTCCCTTGGCAGGTTTGCATATTTGATGAAATTAGATTGTATGCCAAGAAAATAATGAACCGAAGTGAGGTGGAAACTGAACCAAATTGTGACAATACATGAAAATGGGCAGCCCCTAGGTTTCTTTCTTTAACTTCCTCCCAACAATCTCTCAAAGAACCCCCCATCCCGCCCCACGGAAAAAGCAACAGTCTAGATGTTCTGCAAATTGGTTGGCTAGTGCCTGATGGGAGAACGTTTTAGGGAGGGCGATTGGGAGTAGTTAGCGTATCAAAGAATTGGACTTCCAGGCGAGGACTGTCATGTTCAGAAGCAAGTTACAGACCTGGTTGATTACTAGAATGTTGCGGTCAAGGTTGATCATGGAATCAGGAATATGACAAATTAGATGCTAAATTACTGGTTTGGGGCTCTGTATCTTAGCATGTGATACGTAGCGCAAATGATCATTTCTTTATTTCCTCTCATGTTCTACAAGAGAAAACAGGCCTGGGAAGAAGAAATTTGTCAAAGGTGCCCACTAAATTGCAATAGAACGAGCACTAGGACTCGGGTTTCTGGATGCACCATCTACTTGGTGGTTTTTCTTATTTATTTATTTATTTATTTATTTGACAGAGAGAGAGAGAGAGAGAGAGATCACAAGTAGGCAGAGAGGCAGGCAGAGAGAGAGAGAGAGAGAGAGAGAGAGGAGGAAGCAGGCTCCCTGCTGAGCAGAGAGCCCGATGCGGGACTCGATCCCAGGTCCCTGAGATCATGACCTGAGCTGAAGGCAGCAGCTTAACCCACTGAGCCACCGAGGCGCCCGTGGTTTTTTCTTTTTTTAAATTGTTTTTGAGTAGAGTTGACACACAGTGTTATGTGAGTTTGAGGCACACAACGTGGTGATCTGACCAGTTGGTACATTACACTGTGCTCACCACCAGTGTAGGTCACATCTGTCCCCATTTAGTGATACTTGGTTTTCTTGCCATCACACTGCAGTACCCTTTCGCCTTGACCTAGGCCTGGACTTGGACTGTGGGTGGCAGCTGACTCTGCATGTAGGAGGTCAAGTAAACCTAACTCATGGATACGTCCGGGTTCTGGGCAACCCCCTGGCCAGCATCCTCCTGTCCTGCATAGCTTCTACATCAGATTTATGATCAACATATTGGGCTATATTAATTTGAGCTTGAATAGGAGAGTTAGGACCAGACTCTTGCTGCTTAAATAACATCACTCAGAGTGCTCTGTTACAGGAAAATGCAAAGCCACGAGTGAAAGCAATTTATAGATATCAATTCAAAGATAGTGTTATGTTTCCATGACACTGGAGAAAAGGATGGTTTTACAGGGGCGGGGTAGAGTAAAGTTTTTTTTTTTTTTTTTAAATAAATCTTCTGCTACTCATAAATGCCACCTTTCTTGTCACTTTATATGGGGCCTCAGCTGACTGAAACCAAGTGTAGGTGGCCTGTAAAAACAAATTACAAATGGATGGTTGCAAGGCAAGAGAATGGGTGAGTTTGTTTAAAGAAAAGACTTGTAGAGCTTCTCCTAGTTTTGTGTGTTCTAATTTGCCTGCCAGTCTGTCACCAAAGACCATGCCCACTAAGCCCAAGGATGTGCGTATTGAAAGGGGATACTTTTCACACAATCCAGTCCACTTAGCAACACATAAAGATACTTGGGTAAAGAAGATTATAATGTACATGCATGTGTTTTATTTATTTATTTATTTCCCCCCCAAAAAGGGTATTTATTTATTTATTTGACAGACAGAGATTACAAGTAGGTAGAGAGGCAGGCAGAGAGAGAGGGAGGGAAGCAGGCTCCCCGCTGAGCAGAGAGCCCAATGCAGTCCTCGATCCCAGGACCCTAGGATCATGACCTGAGCTGAGGGCAAAGGCTTTAACCCACTGAACCACCCAGGCATCCCTTGTGTGTGTGTGTGTGTTTTAAAGATGTGTTTATTAGAGAGAAAGTAAGTAAGCAGGGGGAGAGGGAGAGGGAGATAGAACCTCAAGCAGGCTCCTTGCTGAGCGTAGAGCCTCATGTGGGGCTCAATCCCAGGACCTGACATCACGACCTGAGTCAATATCAAGAGTCGGACTCTTAACCAACAGCCACCCAGGTGCCCCAAAATGTGTTTTATAGTAATTGAAAAACCCATTTAAAGGCTTCTTCATTCCAGGTCCTCTGGGGAGCTCCTTCTTAGTGCAGCTGAAGTGGTCACTGCACACGTTGTTGAGTGAGGTCTTCTTGTCTTTTTAAGCCAGGAAGAAAGTCTTCCGGCCCTTGACTGGGTGTTATCTGGGGCCTTGCTCATTTAAACAGACCATGAACACAGGCTTTGATGGTCATTGTGGGATAAAACCTGGACCAGCCAGAGCTTGGGAATAGCATTTCTAAGGTCCTGTGCCTTTTGATTTGCTGGGGTATTTAATATGGCATTCCATTTCACTGGAGAAAAGTTCCCCTTAAGAATTGATCATGGGCAACATGTCTTCTGAATTCAAAAATTCTCAAGGGTTATGTCTCATGTGGCTTCAAAAACAGCTTAGACATAACCTAGTCAGCTATTTGATTTGAATTTCTCTGTATTTAAAAACAGGAAGTAAGAGGTGATTCTCAAAACAGCTTCGGAATTTCATAGTTGGGTACCCAGTGACGGCACCTAGATGATCCCTGGATATAAATGAGAGGCTGTTTCAGTCCTTGGGAGGTTGATTGCTTCCTGGTTATTTTGTTTTCAGAATTCTATGTGTTGTACATTAAAATGATTTTTGACTTGGAGTTAAAGGACCTTGTTTTTGAGTCCCAAAGCCGCTAATTATAGGGCACTTATAAGGAAGTTACATGAACTTCCTCTCAAACCCCTCATTGGTAATTCTAAGACAGGGATAATGGTCCTAGCTAATATTTATTAAGTGTTTTCATTTCACAGATGAGGCACCCCAGGCAGAAAGAGGTAGGTGGCATGCTCAGGGTGACCTGGCTAGGAATAGGAGAGGTACGTCTCCAACCCAGGCAGCTTTATTCCAGAGCCTATGCTTTTTAACTGCTAGTTTCCTATCTTGAAAGGGTTTTGAGGCTCAACTTCAATGTAATCGTAGATAGGAAAGTGCTTTGAAAACCATAAAATGCTAGATAAATAGAAGGTAAAAGTTAAAAGTTATAAAAGTTACTGAGCCTAACAGAAGGCTTTGGTTTCCTTTGAGGAAGCGTTCCCTTGGCAGTAGGGACATGTTGGTGTGATAGGAAAGAAGTTATAATGTACTCCAAATGAGGCCTTGGTTTGAAATGCCTTCCAAGCCCAGTGTAGCGGAAAGCTCACCAGACTGAAACGAAGCCACCCTGGGCTCTAATACTAAACTTGTTGACCCTGGCTAAGTCATGGAATTGCTCTAAACTTTAAGTTTCATTAAGCAGGAAGCAAGACCATTGGTATCAACAATGGGTCTTAATTTTGCAGGACCAGAGAGTCTCGTGTGTATCAGCTTATATACTCTATTAACAATTGTCGCATGACTCCACAAACTCGGTATAGAACCTTAGCATTCTGTAGACCTTTGGAAGCCCATCTCAGGTTGAGACCTTAGGTTAAAGACTCCTGGTCTTGTGTTTTGAAGTTTCTTGCAGCTCTCAGATTCTAAGATTAGAATCACACTTTGTAAATTCACGATTTTAAAATGTTCTCCACAGGGGGATGCCTGGGTGGCTCAGTTGGTTAAGTCTCTGCCTTCGGCTCAGGTCATGACCTCAGGGTCCTGGGATCGAGCCCCATATGGGGCTCCCTGCTCAGAGGGGAGCCTGCTGCTCCCCCTGATTGTGCTGTCTCTCTGACAAATAAAAATAAATAAAATCTTAAGAATTTCTTCACAGGAATATGGCCTTCATAAATCATGGAACGTCCATAAGAAATTGTGGTTCTGAGATGGTCAGAATCACATGATGTAGAGTTTATGAATGGCTTACCATTGAACGCAGTGAGGTATAGCTATAATAGCTCACAAAAGAATTCTGTTTTGCTGAGGAACTTTTTTTGAAGGGGGAGGAGAGAGTCATTGCAGCAATATTCAGCTTGATATATTAATCATACATTCAGCTTTGCTGTGCATTTAGAAAAGTGCTAGACTTATTGCTTTTAGTTCTGCTCTCAGCAAAAGATAAGGCACTGTTGCATGCTGGTCTGTGGGGAGCAGCAGTATTTTTTATAAGAAGCAAGCTTTGGCAGAGAGGCCATAAAGAATTTTATATTTATATAAGTAGACAATAGAAACCCCGACTGGGTGCAAGATTTGTGGGTGGTCTGTTTGCAAAACATTTCTAATTATTGTCATGAGTCCTGCTGCGGTTGCAAAAATTAAGCGTCTGGTGTATCCATTTCCTGGTGTTTTGAAACATCTGCAAGAACTGTCAAAAAAATTCCAAAGACTATGAGGTGGTAGAATGGACAGGAAGTGTGTTCAGCAAGGAACTCATTCACCCCCTCCTTTTACAGGTGAGAACTACTGAGGTTCTGCCTTAGATCTGGTCCTTTGGAAACAGACAGGAGATGTATTGGGGAACACCCTCAGGAACAAAAGCGTGAGGACACGAGTAATGCAGCATCAGGGAGATGGAGCAACCCAGCCACGATGCTGTCCAAAGAAAAGCCTTCACATCATCTTTAGGGAGCTCACAAACTGGGGTTTCCTTCAGAGCTGTCGTCCAGTTGTAGGCTCCCTGTGCCTGAAGGCAGTTTTTGGAGAGGGATTCAGTTGTGTGCCTCCAGCAACCAATATTGCTGGCAACTAGGGCAGTGAGCGCCTTGGTCCTGAAGGTGTTCTGGGGTTGCGTACCAGAGCCTCCACTGTCATTTCGGGGAGTCTAGTCTGACCATCATCCTCTCTTACCTAGATAAAAGCAGTAGACTTTAAACTGGTCTCCTACCTTCTGCATTGCCTTCATTCAGTCTATTTTCTACACTGTATCTGTTGTAATCTTTCTAAAATGTAATTCCTATCATATCGCAATGGCTCACAGCACTTTGATGTCTCTTCGTGTTTTCCGGTTGTTTTAAACATCTTCTATGCCTTCCCCAGGCCCGCCATGATCTGACTTTTATTTTCATCCCCAGCTCTTAACAATTTATCTCTCAATCTCCATAGGCCAGCCATGGAACTCCTGAATGTTATCATGCTCTCTCTTACTTCTGAGCCTTTGTACGTGCTATTCCCTTTGGAACACTCCAGCGCACACACATACACTTAGGTAACTTCTAGTTTAGATGCCTGCTCTTTTCTTAAAAACCATTTGTTTGAGAGAGAGTGAGCAAGTATGAGTGGGGGCGGGGGGCGGGCAGAGGGCAAGAGAGAATCTCAAGAAGGCTCCATGCTCAGTGCAGAGCCTGACATGGGGCTCAATCTCAGGGCCCTGAGATCAAGAGCTGGATGCTTAACCAACTGAGCTATCCAGGTGTCCCAGATGCCTGCTCTTTAAAGATGCCTTCCCTGTTTCTACAGTATTCTATGATCACTTCCATTGTAATTATCCTCTATTACACTGTACTGAAATTCCCTGTTTACTTGTCTGTCTTCTCTCTACACTGTAAGCTCTTTGGGGGCAGGAAGAGTATCTTTAGTATGCATCTTCTGAACTTAGCAGGAACTGATTGGAACTCTGTAGGTACGCAATAAGTCTTGTCAAAGGTACAGGTGACTTGTCCAAGGTCACACCCTGAGCATGCCCGGAAATGTGTTGTTTTTGATGTTCTGTTCGTGTCCCATAAGGACAAACCATCCGACCACCAAGTTCCTATGCTTGCGCCACTACGGGAATTGTATTGAAACCTGGCCGTTGCAAATATAGAGTAGAATCACATCAGAGATGAAAAGGCTCTAGCTGAAGAGAGAAATGTAACATCTCTAAAATGGATATGACCTATGTGTCACAATCTTCCAGCTCCTCTGAAAGGAGATTTGAAAGACGGTGTAATCCTGTGAGAGATGTGTGGTGACATGTGGAATCATGACATAGCATTTGGCGCTGAGAGGCTGGAGTATGGAAGCGTTAATCATGGTCAATAGGATTAATCGTTGATTACAGACATGTCTGCCTTCTGACAAATTTTCAGACTCTGCAGGGATTTGCCTATAGCAGATTTTAGCTGCACTGCTGCAGAAGCACAGCCAGCTTAAAATTGTGCTGGAAAATTATTGCCAAGGGACTTGAAAATTTTCATCAGATTTCCAGCGAGTCAAAGCCTTCTGGGTAGTGGCGTCAATTCTGTCAAAGTAGCGTGCCATTTCCCTGGCTGAAAGTGGGCTCTCTAATGATGTAGCGAGGCCATAGTACCTTTATTACATAAGCTGACCTTTCCAAATGTTATAATAAGGCATAAATCAGGGCTGCGCTCTCCAGAGCCGGTGAGGATTAGACAGGAAAAAAAGATGTCACTGCCCTTTGTGTACAGTCCCTTTTTTTTTTTTTCCTCTTGGGTACAGATGCTCAGCAAAACTATGTGTTGTTAGAAGAAGGGAGCATAACATTTTGACAGGACAAACATAATTGGTGGCAGTTGCCACAGTCCGTATAGTCATGCCACGTATCTGGAATTATGACAAATGCCTCTCACGCAGTGAGTCTTAAACTTTGGAGGTGGTTGTGGAGCTCTTAGTATCTGCTAAAAACGAAGGACTTTTCTTTTGAGAAGATGAGAGTTCACAAAATTTAGCACTCAATCCGGTGGGGACGGGGACACCCCAAAGCCCTTCAATGAACCAGTGATTAAAAGTCATTGCTATAAAGAAAGAAAGGCTTCTTGTACTGAGTGCTGACTGTGTACCACATACTCTACAGCTCCTTTAATCCACACAAGGACGTTATGGGGCCAGTATGCTCTATTATTTTTCAGCTGACAGGTGGTGGGACTGGGATTCAGCTATAGGCTGGTAGGCTCCAGAGCTTGTTACCTTAATGTTGATGCCATTCAGCTTCATTTCTGGTTAACCTCTGTACACTGGTAGCGTTGTCTGTCAATCTTCTCTTTCCTTTTTGTTTTCAGGGAAAATGTCCTTTAAATAGTTGTTGATGGACCTTGAGTTTTAATATTCTGCCCTTTCAATTGCATTGATTGTCAGTATAGCTCAACACATCATTGGTCTACTTATGTTGCTATTAGATCAATAGAATGTCCTATTTTTCCTTAGGTAGATACTTTTGCAGTGAAATGCAAATGGCAGAATATCGCTTGTAAGTGAACTGGAAACCATTATCCTAGCCTTACTTCATTCCGTGTATTTTAGGAGTATGTCAAGGAGCGTTTGCATAGCAAAGTTCAAGTTGTTATTCCTTAACTATGGTAGAAATACCTGGTGAGCTTTTTTTTTAAAACCAGTTTCACTGTCCTTGAGCACAGACAGAATAATCAATAATCGGTATGGCATAATTTCAGGATTTTGTTACGTGATGAAGTACGTTGCAGATACAGTGACATTCTAACCATAAATATTTTGGTATCCCTCTCTGAAAAATAAGAATGCTTTTCCTTCAGGAGCAAATTAATAGCACACCTGGAAAAATTAATGTTACTTAACACCCAGCATTTATGCAAATTTCCTCAGTGGTCCTCCAAATGTGTTTTCCTGCCTTTGTATCCAAAGTGGGATTGAGGACCATATATCACATCTGATTTTCATATAGTGTCTTTTCACCTAAAACAGTTCCCGTTTTCCATTAGAAGAACTTGTTGCACACCGAGTCTGTATTTTTGTAGGTTTCTTTCAGGAGCTGATTTGTTCCTTTCTCTATACCATTTATTACTTGTAAACTGAGAATTGATTGGGAAGGCTAGCTTAGATTCAAGTAGGTCATTGTGACAAGATTGTACCTTAGGCATTGTTAGATCACATTAGAAAACTGTCCTGCCAGGGCACCTGGGTGGCTCAGTCCTTAAGTATCTGCCTTCGGCCCAGGTCATGATCCCGGGGTCCTGGGATTGAGCCCTGCATCGGGCTACCTGCTTGGTGGGGACCTGGCTTCCCCCTCTTCCACTCCCCCTGCCTGTGTTTCCTCTTCTCGCTGTGTTTCTCTCTGTCAAATAAATAAATAAAATCTTAAAAAAAAAGAAAGAAAACAAACTGTCCTGCCATTAGTGGTGCTAGGGTATAAGATTAAAGTCATGACAGCCTAATTTCAGGAATTTGGGGCAAGCTTTAATTTATCTAAATCCATTTTGCATTCTTAAATCCTCATGTAACTCTTCCCCAACACCTCACATCTTTTTATATTTTATTTTATTTTGTTTCATTTTATTTTAAAAGGATTTATTTGTCAGAGCACATGCAGGGGGAGCAGCAGACAGAGGCAGAGGGAGAGGGCGAAGCAGGTTCCCTGCTGAGCAGGGAGCCCAATGGGGGGCTCAATCCCAAGACCCTAGGATCATGACCTGAACCGAAGATAGGCACCCAGCCAACTGAGCCACCCAGGCACACCTACTTACCTCCTTTTAATAGGCATCAAGTTACTTAATTCCACAATCAACTAGAGAGCCAAGTAAATGATTTTAGAACCTTTTTTTTTTTTTTTTTAAATTTTACTTATTTGAGAGAGGAAGCAGGAGCAGAGGGGAGGAGCAGAGGGAGAGGGAGCAGAAGGGTCCCTGATGTGGGGCTCAATCCCAGGACCCTGAGATCATGACCCCAGCCAAAGGTTGCTGCTTAACCAACTGAGCCACCTGATTTTAGGACATTTAAATCCTTTCTTTAAGAGTTCAAGTTAGGAGGGGAAAAAAACAGCACTGCTTAGAATGGAGAGCTCAGAGATGGGCTGCCAGGGAAAGTAAAGGAAATATGATCAGCTTTATAGTCTCTGAGTGATGGCCTTGGCCTAGGCACTGTCCAGCAGGAGACATTCATTTCAGGAAGAGCTTTCTTTGCCTTTGTCCTGAGAAGACCTTGACTGCTGCGTGCCTGTGTGTGACAGGAGATGCATGAGCAGCAAATGCGCAAGCCTGGCTGCTTCCGGGGGGAGCTTGCTACTGCGCAGTGTAGGTGCCTTCATTTGGCCCCTCGGGCACTAGCTTCTCTTGACTCTCTTCTTTTGATGTTGGGCACCTGCTTGAACTCTTGGTTCCCCAACCCCGCAACCTACAAAAGCATTCTCACATTTTGGACTCTTAGATTTCCTTTTCCTTTTTCCATATGAAGCATGTCCCAAACCAAGACTCTTACCACCTTCTTCGTGGTTACTTAGGGATTAGAGCTTCCTTTTCTACATTTTTGAATTTTGATTAGAAAGGGTGATGCATGGTTGGCCCCTAGGGACAATTATTACTAAATGGTGGGGGAGGGGGACTTGCAGGCGGTATCAATAGCGTGGAGGGGATTTTTGAGGACCCACCTTCCTGAGGTCCCTTAAATCTCACTATAGTCATTGCTACTTATCTTGGCAGTAAGACTGTCCTTGGTGTAGGAAAAACAAACAAACTCAGAACAGTTATCTACCTAAAACATTTTCTCCCCTTAGGTGTGTTTGCATTTCGAAGCGGCTTCAAAGGGAGCACATTTCTGAGTAGGATTTCCTAATTACTAGCTATGAACACTTCCATCTGAAACAACCCATTAGTTACTGAAGACCAACATACTGAGAGGCACCCAACGTGCACTACAGGTATTTGCTCTCAGCCTACTCATTTTAGCATTGAAATTGGTAAAAGAGTCTTCTCTGTTGAGTTTGGGAAAACAGCGTCATCAGTCTCGATAGAGATGCTATGCATGCGGTCACTTAGGATGCACGGAAGGGCTCCTCATTACTCGCCAGTAACTGTCTGCAATACACAGTGACAAGTTCTGTTGAAGTTGGCAACCTTCCCGAGCTCTGTGCCAGCACTCTGTTTAGTTGTTCTTTTGGGAGGGAGGAGCTGCTTCAGGAAGAACAGGTCTGGCTCTTCCTGTTAGCGAGATTGTGGTTGGGTCCCATGAGCCAGAGAGAGGATGGCCAGACGCAGTCTTTGGGCTCCTTCGCGTCAGGCTTTGTTCCATAGTTCCCACCAGCTATGTGTTGGGATCATCTTGCCCATGGGTCTCTTTCTCTCGGATGCAAACTACGTTAAACACACATTCAACAATGGATTTGTTCCCTGCATTCTGGGCCAGATGTCCCTGATACCATGGTAGACAGAGCTGACCTATTTTCATCAAACTCCATGTAGTGGGGAAGATAGATGGTACATATAGAGAATGATCAGTTGTAGGCATTGTGAAAGAAAGAACACATGGAGCATGATTGAAAATATAGGAAGCTGGGGTGCCTGGGTCGCTCAGTCAGTTCAGTGTGTGCTTTTGGCTCGGGTCATGATTCAGGGGTCCTGGGACGGAGCCCTGGGTCAAGCTCCCTGCTCACTGGGAAGCCTGCTTCTCCCTCTACCCTTGTCTTCCACTCCTCCTGTTCCCCCTCCCTGCTGTGCGCACTCTCTCTCTCTCTGTCAAATAAATCTTTAAAAAAAGAAAATACAGTCAGCTGAGGCTTGCTTAGATGAGGCAGTCAGAGAAGAGTGTCTACTATGAGCCCAACACTCCAGTGGATACTTAGTTAAATGAGCTTTAGGTGAGAGCTGGTCCTTGTCCGTGAGGGTTTGTCAGCTTGTAATTTCAGTAAGCAAAGCATATATGGAACATAATAGAAAGTGAGAAGAAGGAGCAATTGATTTTGCCAGGAGTAGGGTAGGGACAGGACATCAGAGACCCAGAACTGGGTGGCATCCTTGGAGGGTCACTAAAATAGTGCTGGGTGAAGGCAAAGGGTCTGGGGAGAGGGGGTTCTGGGATAGAGGTAACAACAATAGGAAAAAGTTACCGAGACACGTTTGAGACATGTTTGAGACAATGAGGTTCGTCCTCTTGGAACCCTGCCCCCAGATGAACTTGGCTGCAGAGTCCCAGTAGGGATCATGGGTCAGTGCAGAGCTCCTCTGTTTGGATCACCAGAAAAGATAATGGAGGAACTATGGTAGTTTTCTACATCTGCCATAGCAAAAGTTCACATGCTTTGTGGCTTAAAACAATACACATTTGTCATCTTATAGCTCTGGAAGGCAGTGAACCCAAATCAGGGTGTTTCATTCTGGAGGCTCTAAGGGAGACGGTCTTTCCTGGTCTTTTCCAGATTCCACAGACTGCCCACATTCTTGGTTCATGGCCCCTTTGTGTGATCTCCAAAGCCAGCAATGTCCCATCTCCCCTGTGATGCTGCCCCTTCTGTCTCTGGCCATGGCTGGGGAGGGTCTACCTGTTTAAGGACTCATGTCATCCAGCTGGGCTCTCCTGGATAGCTGCAAAGTTTTTTTTTTTTTTTTTTGCCATGTTAGGAAACATATTTAAAGGTTCTGAGAACTTAGACATCTTGGGGGGCCATTATTCTGCCTACCAGGACCCTATACTTCTCTTCCTCATTTCTCTTATTTGCCCCTGAGACACTTCTGAAGTCTCCTAGGACTTTAAAGACATTTTAGTTTTCTTAATAGATTTTATTTTTATTTATTTGTTGATTTTTTTAAAATGATTTATGTGATGTCTACATCCAATGTGGCCTCGAACTTGCAACCCCAAGGTCAAGAGTCGCACGCTCTACTGACTGAGCCAGCCAGGTGCCCCGACTTTAAAGGCATTTTAAAAACTGCTGTGAATTGCTCATGATTACTGATGAATTAACTGTTGTGTGTGTTTGTTTGGAAGGGAGATGGGAGAGATTGGGGTTACCACCTTGTGTCCTAGTTCCAGGACTTAGACATTATTTCTGCGTAGAGATCTGTCCTGATCAACTTGTATTAAGCTAGTGTTCCTTAGTACATAATTCCATAGCACCCTGTATTTACTCTGTGTTTCTGCGTGGATAAGTGTGTAGAAGAAGCCAGAAGGATTAGAGTAAACCAGTTGTGAAGCAACTTCTATTCATTCAGCAACCGTTTTTATTTTACTTTTTCAACATTTTATTTATTTAAGAAAGAGAGAAACTAGAGAGAGAGCAAGCACGGGCAGGTGCGGGGAGAGGGAGACACAGGCTGAGCAGGGGGCCTGATGTGGGACTGCATCCCAGACCCCTGGGATCATGACCTGAGCCAAAGGCAGACACTTAGCCAACTGAGCCACCCAGGTGCCCCCCAAAATGTATCAGGGAATGCAAAAGGCATGGTGTCTTCCCTTATCCATTCTCTCCTACTGGGGAGCCATACGCCAAGGAAATGGTTTAAAATGCTTGGCAATGTTTTTAAAATAGGACCTGGGGTGAGAAGAAGTCAGAAGTTTTCCTGCGAGCCACTGAGAGCCCACAGACCTGGAGGGGCCTGTCAATCATTGTGAGAGGACACCAGGGTGGAAGGGAGCATGAGGTACAAGCCCTGAGGCCAGAAGAGAAGATGTCTAAGTTAGCAGATGCTAGCGTAGAGAGGGGATGACATTCGAGAACTCCCATTAGGATGGTCTAGCAAGTGTTTCGTAGAGGATGGCTAGGGACCAGCTACCTCGCGCCCTTTGTGGCTCCCCTGTTGCAAAGACAAGTAAGCTCCTGGCAATAAGATCAATGCTAGAATAAAGTGGGGGAAAAGAGAGAGATGGAAAATCTTACATTGTGTTTCAACCTAAAATGGCTGAGAAAATCCATAAGGAATTGAACTTTCATGAAATTGGTAAACTGCAATTTTTTGGGGGGGGGTGCTTTCTGGTGGAACATGCTCTCAAAATAGTGATTTGGCTGTGTTCAGAAACAACAGTCCTGCATTTTTCAGACCTGAGAATGAAGACCATTAACATTCATACCGGGGACATGTGGTTGCCGAGCTACGGAGTTTGGATTTTATTTTATCCAAATGTAGCTGGCTGTTGCTAGCCATCCAGGGTTTTCTATAAGGGAGAGACAGAATCAGGTCTGCTTTCGCAAAACAACTTCAGAGCAGTTTGGAAAAGACTTGAAGGGGTAGGGTAGATGGCTGGAGAATAATAGAGGAGCACCCCAGGCATCCAGGTGAACGAGAACTATTTTCCAGCCTAGTCACGCTGCATCTTACGCGTTGGGGCTAGTAAGGGACTTCAGGTAATCTGGTTAACGTCTGGTTGGCGCCGGTAAGAACATTCCTTTTTTACAGGTGAGGTCTCTGAGGCTGACAGATAGGAAATGAATTTCAAATGCCTAAGATTTAGGACTAATTGTTTTACTAACGTCAGAGTGGTATCCCTCAAGGTCTTGATCACACATTTATATTTCTTGAAATGTTGTTTTGAATTTATGAGTTGGTGCACTCACTGGAGTTTGTTACAATAGCGATGTATAATTGTTAACTTGTGATCTTTCCTGTAGGAAAAACCACAAGGAAATTGCAGTCTCAAGGGCATTTCTCAGGCCTGTGAGGGGCCTTGGCCAGAAATAAGCCCAATCAACCGTTAACCTCTTGGTCCCAGACCTGAGTTACTCCATAGAACCTAGTGGGAAGTAAAGAGAACCTAGGTACTGAGCTACTCTTTCCCCTGTGCCCTGCACTGAACTGGAACCTTAATGAATTCGGAGAAAGAGGGTGGGGTTGCGGTGATCACTACATTAAAAAAAAAATCCCTTTCATCGCTATGGAACTTATAAAATGATTGCCCTGTGGTGAGTGGCGGTTCATGTTGGAGCCTAAGCAAGTTTCACAAGGCAGGGTTCGAAAAGGGAGGACAGCACTGCCCAGGAAGGGGCACTTGGAGGGCAGGAGACACCCCAGCTGGAGTTCTGGGACAGGGTAGAGGGTGAGCTGGCAAATAATTAAATCTACTTCTCAGTCATTTCACCTAGTTCAGTGGTATACTTCCAGTCTCATATACTTTGTTCATTGAGTTATACTTTGCAAGAACTTTGCAACCTTTTTTATTTTTATTTTTAATTTTTTGGTCCTTTTTACTTGTGTCCTTTCAGTATTTTAAGGGCAGTTGTTTTGGTAGGAAGAAAATAGATTTAGTCTCTTGATACATTGATCGAGAAGTAAGTTCAGATTTTTCTAGAATCTGTTTCTTTGAGCTTGATGACATTACCAAGCACCTTCAGTACTTCTTTTTCAGTTGGGAATTGTGCTCTTTTTCCTCCTTTAAATAATAAACACATGACACTGATGCTACATAAATTCAAAAAAGGGTAAAAAAAATCATTGGGTCCCAACAGCTTAAAATTCAGAAAAAATTCACTCTTAAACTCTTTTGTTTTGTAGATAACGCAGTTTTACAGGTGTGATCATCATGATTGTATGCCCTGTTTTGTCCCTTACTGTTGTGTTCCACGTTTCTACATTATTACGTAGTACTCTTAATCACTGTAAAGAACACTTTTCAAGGTTTTGAAACTAACTCTCATTTCTCTGAGCACCATCTTTTTTTTTATTTTTAAAGATTTTATTTATTTATTTGACAGAGATCACAAGTAGGCAGAGAGGAAGGCAGAGAGAGAGAGGAGGAAGCAGGCTCTCTGATGTGGGGCTCGATCCCAGGACTCTGGGATCATGACGTGAGCTGAAGGCAGAGGCTTTCACCCACTGAGCCACCCAGGTGCCCCTGAGCGCCATCTTTTTTGTTCTGTTTCAATCTGCGTACATTTTGTGGTTTAGATTTCATTCTGCGCCCCCACCCCCCCCCCCCCCCCCGAGGTGTATGCCGCTCAGCTCGAGTCATCAGAGACAACTTTTAGCTTTGCATTTTGATCAGGTCTCTTTCAAAGGGTTGTGTCAATGCTCTTGCATTTCCGTGGCATCAATTTCAGTTACTGGATCAGAGATTTGTCTTAGGGCATTTTGGAAATGCTGGTTTCCTCTTCTTCCCTCCTGGGGTAGTGCCAGATCGCGCAGCTTTTTCTGTAATAGGTCTGCCCAGACTGCAGCTGGCATGCCACGTGGGGCTAGAGAATTGTGAATTCAGTCACTTTCCTTCATTCCTTTGATTACTGCAGACAGAGCCTGTCCCTGGGAATTACCAGCAAATTCAGGGACATGGACAGGGTAAGAGTCAGCAGAGAGGGCTTTCTGAAGGCTGTGGGTGAGAGACCGCCTTTGGAGTTGGACCTGAGTGGTGGTCGAGATTGAAGAAGAGAAGAAAGTACGGGGACGCTATATACATGACAAGAATTCTGTAGATGGCTAGAAAAGACTCAATCATTTGAAAAGATCCTTTCGTCTTTGTCAGGGATTTCTTTTTGTGTCTGATAAAAGCTATGTACTTTCCTCTTCCCTCCCCTCAGATGTAGGCTCTCATAAATGCCAACAGTTGTATTGGATTCCTCATATGCCGTCCATGACGTCAGAGCGAAGAACCTCACTCAGTGAAGAAGACCTAGAGGGAGGGAAATGTTTGTACCAGTATTTCGTGATACTTTCCCTGTGATTTTTAAATTTCCTTCTAGAGAGCAGTTTTGTGTTTTATTGGCGATCTTTAGCCTTACTTAAATAAATGGTGGTGGGGTTAGATCACAGTGATCGCCCTGGAAAGTGGAAAATCCTAGAGGAAGAATGTCTTGGGAAAAGAGTGTGGATCCCAGAGCCCATTCCAGGAAGGGTGTGATGAGGATTACAGAGGGAGGGGCCAAAAGCAAAAGAGGAGAGAAATTGACATTTCCTTTTCCTGAGTGTTAAAGCTGCTTATTAATTATGTGTGTAGTGGTCTTTGTGTACGAAATGTAACTATTAGGCTGTTTATGATCCTCAGCAAGTTACTAAGGGCAAGCCCCCTGCTAAGTGCTTGCCACTGTCTCAAGTGGTTAAGATTCTGGGTTCAGTGTTCTAGCTTTTTGGGCTCAGGTCTAGATTTCTGGGTAGGGATCTCACTTCCAGGTTTCAGCATTCTCATCTGCAAAACGGCAATGTTCATTCTTCAGTGTGAGAATTCAGTAAGATCGTGATTAGGAAGCACACTGTATAATGCCTGACATACATTATGTGTTCCACAACTGTAGCCATTACTGTAATTTTGTAACGATTGTAATTGTTAACCATTCCAATATAGATTCTGCCTCTTCAGGTCCATGGGCAAGGGAGCCAAGTAATTGCATATACATGAATGAAAATCGGCATTTGAGATTGTTGGGTCCATGGTCAAAGGAACGAGACTGATGCAAAGCGAAGGTCAAGCAAAGCTTTATTTCGTGCCAAACATCAAGAATCAAACCAACCGACCCGGGCCTTACAGACTAACTTCTATAGAGCAAAGGCCATGTGGTTGAGTCTGGCCACACACAGTTGGCCAATGAAATTGTAACACACAGGGAAAGCTGCACAATCGTGCTAGGTCACACATGGGTGGCCAAAAATACAGTTCACCCCATAGTAGCTATTTGAACTAGCCTATCACCTTGGTCAGAATTGGTGCCCAAAAGGCACCCAAAAGGCGGGACCCACACTCCTTGGTAGCTAGGAAAACAGTATGCGCGCTTCACTGATTGGATGTCTCCACCTGGCCCGACTCATCCCTGCATTTGGGCTCTGTTACCTCCACCTGACCTGACCCCCCCTTGTATTTGGGCTCTGTTATCAGGGACTGGTCGACCATATTCTACTGGTTTCCGGGACTTGCTTTTAAGTAAGTTCCCCTGGGGGAGGTGCAGGTTCATTTTAAGTTTTACTGCATGAACAACAAAATCACTGTTGAACCGGATGGAATTGCTCTGGCTAAATAGGCCCTTACAAGATGTCTAAGTGAAACTGGAGAGGAATTTTTTTTCCCCATAAAAGTGGATTCTTTTATTTTTTAAATTTTTTTAAAAAAGATTTTATTTATTTATTTGACACAGAGAGATCACAAGTAGGCACAGAGGTAGGCAGAGAGAGAGGGGAAAGCTGGCTCCCCGCCAAGCAGAGAGCCAGATTGCGGGCTTGATCCCAGGACCCTGAGACCATGACTTGAGCCAAAGGCAGAGGCTTAACCCTCTGAGCCACCCAGCCTCCCCCCCCCCCCCGCCTTTTTAGTAGATTTTATTTATTTATTTGACAGAGAGATCACATGTAGGCTGAGCAGCCAGCAGAGAGAGAGGGGGAAGCAGGCTCCCTGCTGGGCAGAGAGCGGTTGCGAAGCTTGATCCCAGGACCCTGAGATCGTGACCTGAGCCAAAGGTAGAGGCTTAACCCACTGAGCCACCCAGGCACCCCAAAAGTGGGTTCTTTATGTATTCCCAAAGACCGCCATCTCTCTGTGCTGCCCTTGTCTTTGTGAAGTTGCCCACGCTTTTACTAAATTTCTGAAATTTGGTTGGCTTATTTAGAGAATGAAAGTAGTCAGGTTTACATGCATATTTCATGAGTGTTACATAGATTACGTAGATTATGTTATTCAGCTGAAGGGAAGCCTGACCAAAGCCTCTATTTCATTAATTGTATGTTGCAGGAACTGTCTCACAAGACGATCAGGGTTCAGTGTCCTCTGGAGGGGCCGACAAGTGTTTATGACCCAATGAAAATTATAGCTTAGGAAAATCCATTTGTGTGTGTGTGTGACTGGTTTAATTCACTGACTCAGTCCCTACGGAAATGGATGCATGTACAACCCGGAGGTCCGTTTCTTCCACCAGTGGGTGAGTTGTGGTATTGAGTTTCCATTTCAGAGGTGTTTTTTCTGTGATTGCTTACAGGCTGTTCACCATCTCAGGTCACCAGCCTGTGATTGCCTGTTTCATTGTCTTCTCTCTAGTGCATTAAGTACTGTGTGGGAGCTACTGGCTCTCTTGGTTGACATTTTAATTCCCTACATAGCCCAGTGCTCAACCCTTAGTATTCAATGAATACTTAATGAAAGAAAAATAGCTCAATACCAATACATTACTGAATCCATAACGTAAAGCTCAATAACTTGGATGTTGCAGTCAGTGAGGCTGAGATTTATGTCCTAGACCTGTCGCTTGTGAGTTCACTTCCTTGGACACGTTGTTTCCCCTCCTTGAGCTCGCTCCTCTGTAGAACAGTGAGAGTGATAACGAATTCACAGGATTATCGTGAATGTTAAATATGATGCTCTATTTCACATGCTCACAGTTGCACGTGGTAAAAATTCCATGAACTGTAGTTATCATAACTGTTTTGATTTTTTTATCCTTACAATTACTCGAAATGCTTCTTGTTTTTTTTTTTTTTTTTTTAAAGATTTTATTTATTTGACAGAGAGATCACAAGCAGGCAGAGAGGCAGAGAGAGAGAGAGGAGGAAGCAGGCTCCCTGCTGAGCAGAGAGCCCGATGCGGGGCTCGATCCCAGGACCCTGAGATCATGACCTGAGCCGAAGGCAGTGACTTAACCCACTGAGCCACCCAGGCGCCCCAAAATGCTTCTTGTTTTTGACTGAATTGTTTGGCAGGAGGAAAGTCTGAATAAATGCTTGGATTGTAGAAAACTGGAAAGACTATACAAAAATCTGAAAAGACTGAAGATGGACTGAAATATTCCACAGGATGGGGCACATGGGTTGCTCAATGTGTTGAATGTCTGCCTTCAGCTCAAGTCATGATCTCAGAGTCCTGGGATTGAGCCCCACTTCGGACTCCCTGCTTAACAGGAAGCCTGCTTCTCCCTCTACTTCTGTTCCTGCCCCCACCTCCCACTCAACTCTCTCTCTCTCAAATAAATAAATATAATCTTTAATAAAATATTCCACAGAAATAGAGGCATCTGAAAGGACATTTAATTGGATTAAATAAAATATTATTCTTATGATCTAATGGTACCCCCAGGTCTGAAAATGTTAACTAAATATGGCCAAGAAAGTGCCTGATTTTACCCAAGATACATTCATCCTGGTCATGTCTTCCCTAAAAAAACATGTCCCACATGCTTTAGGGAAGACTTCTCTCCTTAATTCATTACACCTTTTGGTCAGGGAGCTAGCTGTCATGTGTCGTGAATATGGCACTGAATTTGGATAGACTGCCCTTGAATCCTCATAGAAATTTCTTCCCAACTACAATAACTTGTGTTTCAGTTTTCCACATGTTCAGACTCTTTCTCTTGTTTCACTCGCTAAGGCCCTTTCTTCTTTGCTGGGAGACAAATTGTCTATAGTTTTTTTTTTTTTTAAGATCTTATTTATTTATTTGACAGAGAGAGCACAAGCAGGGGGAGTAGCAGGCAGAGGGAGAGGAAGAAGCAGGCTCCCTGCTCAGCAGAGAGTCTGATGGGGGGCTCCAACCCTGGACCCTCGGATCAGGACCTTAGCCACCCAGGTGCCCCTATAGTTTTGATTTGCATTTCGAGCTCCTTTGTTCTTTCATTCAAGAAGTGTTTTGTAGTGTCCATGACTTGCTGGGCTCTGGGTCCCTATCCTCATGGACCTCACACAACCTTAAAGCCTAAAGGCACTTCAGGGGAGCCCTGACTCTATGCATCTTATAGTTTGGGAAATAAGCACAGAGATGGGGAGTGAATGATCTGAGGTCAGAGTGCTGTTTAGTGACAGAGCTTGGGCTAAGACTTAGGTCTGTGATGTCCTCTTTTGTCAGTACACCTTTGGACAATGCTAGAATTTGAGAACTGGCCCATTAGTTCCCATTATACTGTCTTATACTTTTCAGTGACTTGTTTCTGGTAAGAAATGCTACACCATCCAGATGGAAGGAGAAACTAGTCTTACATTTCTAGAAGGACACTGATGCCTCAGGTCAGCCCTGAGAGACTGCTAGGCATGGGGTTGGCTCAAGGTGTTGAGTGGGAATGTGTATAAAATTATAGGAAAACCTTAAAAAGCAAGTTGGTTGGTTTAATTGGCATTTCTTCAGGTTATTCGCCAAGTCAGAATTTCAGCAAGAAGTTTAGGCTGATGAGAATTTGCACATTCAGTATATATACAAGGACACGAGGGTGTAATGTAAGAACGATGTCCTCATAATGTCACCATGCAGAATGTCTTCTCATATTAACTTTCATTAACATTCATTTATCCCTCATTTCCACACATACTGTGGAACACCTACCATGAACTGTGCCTTGGACATACTATATATCTAATGATGAGTAAGATAAGGCCCTTGCTATCAAAGAACTTAGAATCAAGATTCCAGGGGACAAGCTAAAAGATGATGGAGGCTGGGGTTGGTGTATTATGACATCCTGAGGAGGGACGGCCCGTGTGAACGCTGTGTACATGACGGCCTGGAATCTTGCCATTCTTCATCTCTCTTGAAGACTTTGACTCCAGCTCACCTTGCAAATGAGGCAGGCCTCTTTGTGGCCTTAAAGATCAAAGGATCCTTGAACGGATCATGGAGCCATTAAGGTAGGTCAAGAAAATTATATTTTCTTTTATTCTGGAACCATAGCTCATCCGAGTAACGTTTGGCTCCGTCAACAGCACACAGTAAGCTTCCCAGAAGTTTTCTGAGGACAGACCCCTTGTGTTTCTGCCATATTGTGTTTTGCCCCCTACCTGCTTGCTGGGGCCTCTGCCTCCTGCCGTGCTTACTTGAAGTTGGGCTACTCTTTTATTCGGAAATCTTGCCTACTACTGGATGTTCTCCGCACTGCAGGACTTACCCTCTGCCTGCTCTTTGTTGCCTGCTTCCCAGAATGTTTCCTCTGTTCATTAGGATTCCTTTCTCAGATTACTGTCGTGTTCTTCCCCAGCACGCCGCCCTAGCCAGGAAATATGCATCATTTCAAGAGTCTGGACTTTCCTTGGACTGATTGGTCTGACTGCCCCGTGGCTACCCCTGCAAAGTATTTCCCTCCCCACCCCCTGCCCCACCCCATCTGTGACTCTGGCAACAAGTACCTCGACCACCAAATTGTTGCATATACTCGGTCGTGTATTTTTGTTAATTACCTTCGGTGTCTGTGTTTTAGATTGTGGACCCCTCCTCATTCCCAAATGAAAAAAAAATTCTTTTTCTTTTTTAGTACTAGTGGTAAAAGTCCTCAACTGGTCTAGAAATGCACAAATAAAAAACTGAAGATGACCTAGAACTCAAATTTATAGGTACCTACCATTCACACTTTGTGCCAGCAGGTATCGATGTGTATTGTGACCTGCATACAAGTCTGTTAGTGGTATTGACAGAACAAGCATGCAGTCTGATTAGTCCTCACCCATCTTTGACATCGATACCCTTCCCAAATCCTCACCATCTCTTACCCAGAGAATGTCAGTAACCTCCTAGATAGTACACAGTCCATTCCTCACCCAACATCCAGAACGATCATTTTTTAAATATTCATCAGATCCTGTCATTCTGTTATTCACAGGTGTCTAGTGGCTTCCTGTCACACTTTGAGTTCACCATCCTAGACGTGGCCCTTCTTGGTCTCTGCCTCCCTTTGTTGTCGCATCTGTTGACAGTCTTCCTTTTGCTCACTCCATTTTAGCCCCTGACTCCTTTGCTGTTCCTCAAACAACACAGGCATGGTTCTGCCTCAGGGATTTGGGCTTGTTGTTCCCTCTCTTAGGAATATTCTGCACTTAGATATTCACTTGATTTGCTCTTCCACCTCATTGGGCTATCTGCATGGCACCCACTCTTGGTTCTCCAATAGCACCCTCTCTTGATACTGTCTTTTCCCTTGCTTGGTTTTTCTTCATGACATTTATCTTTACCTGACATCATATCATATTTGTGTTTTGTATTTGCTTGTTTGGCTCCTCCAATAGACCACAAGCTTTATAATGATAGAGATTTTTGCTTCTCGTGGCTATTGCACATGGTAGGTGCTCAAGACACCTCTGTTGATTAATTAAAATGTGTGAAAAGACCATAAATCTCACACATGCCATTTCAAACATCAGTTTTAAAAATTAACTGTTTATTGAGACCCTTCCGTATCTGAAAATACTGATACGCCTTATCCATGTTATGTTGGCGGTTTAAAAATAGACCCAATAGTGAGGCGCCTGGGTGGCTCAGTCAGCTGAGCATTTGCTATTGGCTCAGGTCATAGTCCTAGGGTCCTGGGATCCAGCCCCATGTCTGGCTCCTTGCTTATTGGGGAGCCTGCTTCTCCCACTCCCTCTGCCACTCCCCCTGCTGGTTTTCTCTCTCTCTCTCTGTTAGGAAGTAAATAAAATAAAAAAGATTTTATTTATTTATTTGACAGAGATCACAAGTAGGCAGAGAGGCAGGCAGAGAGGCAGGCAGAGAGAGAGGAGGAAGCAGGCTCCCTGCTGAGCAGAGAGCCCGATGTGGGGCTCGATCCCAGGACCTTGAGATCATGACTGGAGCCGAAGACAGAGGCTTTAACCCACTGAGCCACCCAGGCACCCCTAAATAAATAAAATCTTAAAAAAAGAAAAAGAGGGCACCTGGGTGGCTCAGTGGGTTAAGCCGCTGCCTTCGGCTTGGGTCATGATCTCGGGGTCCTGGGATTGAGGCCTGTGTCGGGCTCTCTGCTCAGCGGGGAGTCTGCTTCCCTCTCTCTCTCTCTGCCTGCCTCTCCATCTACTTGTGATTTCTCTCTGTCAAATAAATAAATAAAATCTTTAAAAAAAAGAAAAAAGAAAAAGAAAAAAAACAGTCCTAATAGGGGTCAAGCATTATCTTCTGAGGGGACGGACAGTGTGGGGGGAGACGTACAGAAGGGTTTCAGGGCAGTGTCTTGCCATCAGTCTGGAGTTAAGAGGGACTGTAAAATGTTGAGATGACCTTTCTCCTGTGTCAGAAAGTATTTACTAAATGGTGTTTCAAGCGGGTTTTGAGCAATGAAATAGGTAGCACCTTCCAGTGACTCCTTTGAAGAGAAAGGCGCTCATTATGACGAAAAAGATGTATGGTCTATTAGATTAAAATAGTCATACTACTTTATAATCACACTTCTTTATAAACAAGAGAGGATACAGACAGGAAGAGCACGTTGGACAGCTCCTGTGAAGATGCATTGTCAGAATATGCAACAGCTGCCATGGGTACAAGCCCCAGTAACATGTTGATGTTATTTCACTTAATAATTTGATTTTTCAGTCTTTTTTACACCTGAAAAATTGTTTTGAGATGCTTCTATGGCATATGCTCTCCTAACAGCAGAAGGTAGGCTGCATCGATCACGTAATTTGCTTCTTGCTGTCAGGTTTTATAAACCCAGGAGGTTCTGAGTTAACTCCTAGTCTATTCTCTGTTTGAGTCGTAAACGGGGACTCCAGAAGGAAGGCTCTATGGCATGTGCAGAGGAGGCTTAATGAGGAAATTATCCCGTTGGACCAAATGCAGATTTAAAGATGGCGCACCCCAAGGTTAAAGAAGAGTTTCACCTTAACAGAAGTCTGTATATCTGTTTGGAGGCAGTAGGGTTTTTTTGATGTGTTTTGTAACTTAATAACCTTGCAAACAAGCTTTTCAGGAGACCAAAATATACAGTGTCCTTCAATAAAATGTATACACACTTTCCAGACCAGTATGGATTTGTAAGGTGTCTTAGGCTGTTAACATGCTGCGGCCATGTAGCTTAGGGAAGTCAATGTTTACCATCAGCTTCTCCTGCTCTTTGAGTGTGACCTGTACTCCTATATGTTTTTCTCTCCTTTGCCCTGCTGTCTTCCATAGAAATACAGATAGGGATCATCTTTTCCTCCAATTTATGTTACCTTGAAATGGCTATATGTATTGGTTCACATTAAATGCGCATCTGCATAATGCTAACATTTTTAAAAGATTTTATTTATGCGAGAGAGAGTACACAAGCAGGGGGAAGGGCAGAGGGAGAAGAAGAGGCAGACTCCCCACTAAGCCGGGAGCCTGATGCGGGGCTCAATCCCAGGACCCTGAGATCATGACCTGAGCCGAAGGCAGACGCATAACCTACTGAACTACCCAGATACCACTAATGTTAACATCCTAAGTAACACTCCCCAGTTCTTTTAGGTTTTTGTTGGTTTATCGTGGAAGCACTCCCTGTTTGAAATCTAAAATATCCCCAAATCTGGACATCTTCACTGGGAAGGGATTTTGAATTTATGAGGTCATCTTCTATCTGGAAAAATGACTTAAATCTCTGGGATTTTAATTAGTTACTAGACACACTAAAAACTTCTTTCAATTCGTAAGAGGACTTTATGGTACTTCGTTGAAGGGTTTAGAAAATGCAAAAATGTTTGGGGAAAAGGATAGCAATTGCTCATAATTCCAACCCACCAGAGAGAAATATTGCTAACTTTTTGACCTATCTCCTGAAAACTGTTTCTTCATAGAGAGAAGTTCCTATTGTATATATAGTTTGAGATTATACTTTTTCTTTTTAAAGATTTTATTTCTAAGTAATCTCTATTCCCAGCATGGGGCTCGAACTCATAACCCCAAAATCAAGAGTCACATGTTCCACCTACTGAGCCAGCCAGGTGCCCCAGAAATTATACTTTTTCATTTAACACTATGTCATAAGCATTTTTAATATTATCAATAATTCTTCCTAAATATAATCATTAAAAATGCATAGTTTTAATTTTATGGATATCTAATAATAAACCATTCTTCAATAACATTTAGGGTTAGAAAATTTATCACCATTGTAGTTTGCAGTGAATCCCTTTTCAAATAAAAATTGAAAAATAGAGAAAAGTATAAGAAATGCAAATTAAAATCCCCTGGATTGAACATTATTATCAATTAAATCCATATCCTTTCAGTATTATGTAACCATCATCCTATATATACATATATATACATATGTAGATATATCTGTATCTATATATAAAGTTGATCATTATTATTAATGGATTTCATATTTGCAAATTTTTCTGCCTCTGAAAAATTACTGTAACCCTGAAATCAATACTTTCTTTGCTTTCATGGTCATTCATGGACATTCACCAAACAGCTGAATATTTGGGTCCCCCAATATACCTATATATCCCCAGCTAAGCTTGAGCAAAATGATGTTCTTCCTTCTTGTTTTAGCTCTTGTACTGTAAACAGTTATCCTTTTTTAAGTCTAAGTGCCATGTGTTAAAATTTTTGTGGGTTTCTTTGTTGATGTAAATGTGTGTATGTATATGATTTACAGAGCATTGTGTGTGTATGGTATACACATCCAAGGGATTGTACAGCAGTCTTTCAGGTTTTTCTTTTTTTTAAGATTTTATTTATTTATTTGACAGAGATCACAAGCAGGAAAGAGGCAGGCAGAGAGAGAGGAGGAAGCAGGCTCCCTGCTCAGCAGAGAGCCCGTTGCGGGGCTCGATCCCAGGACCCTGGGATCACGACCTGAGCCGAAGTCAGAGGCTTTAACCCACCGAGCCACCCAGGTGCCCCAGTCTTTCAGTTTTTTAAAAATGATTTAAGACCTTTATGAATACATGCTTAGTATTTGTTGATCTTTATAAATTTATTTTTAAATATTTATTTTTTAAAAGATTTTATTTATTTATTTGACAGAGAAAGAGAGAACAGCAGGGAGAGAGGCAGAGGGAGAGGGAGAAGTAGGTTCCCCACTGAGCAAGGAGCCTGATATGGGGCTCGATCCCAGGACCCTGGGACCATGACCTGAGCCGGAGGGAGACACTCAACTCACTGAGCAACCCAGGTACCCCTGTTGACCTTTTTTTCTTTTTCTTTTTCTCCTTTTTAAATCAAGTTGTAAGCTTTTATATTACAAATTAAAAATAAGGTTCTTAAAGATTTCAACTTGAGCAGATAGGAAACAGTTTTAAAATCTTTAAAAACGTACCGAGAAAAACCAGTCTTTAAAAAAACAAACATGTTGGTCATTACCAAAAAGAGAAGTCTTTAAGTGTAAGTAGTAAAATCCCCACACTTATGCTACATCAATAACACAGATAGTTCTAGTTATCTGATCCATGAGCAAAAAGCAAGTTGCTGAAAAGTCCTTAACTCCAGTCATTTGTTTATGTCTTATTGCTGGAATTTTATATTAATTTTTTCCTCATTTGCTGACTAAACCTGGTGATGGTCAAGTTGGTAGGCAGCATTTACTCAGCTGTGCTCTGCTCAGCTTTGGGAATGGATGAATTCGCAGCTAGTGGGTCTGGTGCTTTTGTCTCTTTGCCATCTTATTTGTGATTTAAAAGTTTTCTGGGCATCTGCCTGCTCTTTCCATTTTTATTATGTTAGCCTTTTCTTGGGTTATGAAATAGTTTTGAAAACCTGATTCGTAACTGCCTAATATTCCATTCTAATGATATATTGTGTTTTTATGGATGTGGCAGTACTATAGGACATTAGGTTTCAAACCTGTTACTGACAATTAATGTAATCCATTGTATCAGTAGGCTAAAGGAGAAAAATCATGTTATCATATCTGTAATGTAGAAAGAATCAGTTGTCGAATCGAACATCCATTTATGGTAAAAATTCTCAGCAAACTCTAGGAAGAGAGGAGAACTTGTGTAATGTGATAAAGATCATCTACAATGTCTACAGCTAACATCGTACTTAAAGTTGAGAAACTAGATGCTTTCTTTCTATAATTAGGAATAACACAAAGATGCCATGCATACCACTCCTTTCAACATTGTATTGGAAGGCCTGGCTACTTAAATAAGTTAAAAAAAAAAAAGAAATAAAAGGTATATATATTGAACAGGAAGAAATATACATGTCTTTATTTGCAGATGATCTGATTATCTTTGTAAAAATTCCAAAATACTCTTGAAGTAATAAGCAGTTATAGCATAGTTGCTGGAGGTTAATACAAAAGGTTAATACAAAAGTCAGTTGCTTTCCTATATACCAGCAATGAACAATTGAAATTTAAAATTAAGATAGGATGCCTTTTACATTTGTGCCAAAAATGAAATCATTAGTTAGAAATGGAACAAATTATAGAGGAGATCTGTTTGTGGAAAACTTACAGAATTCGGATGAATAAAATCAAAGATTTAAATAAATGGAGAGCCATTTCATGCATGTATATACATAGATAGACTCAATCTTGTCAAGAGGTCAGTCTTTCTAACTGATAAAGATTCAAGGCAATCACCAGCAAAATACCAGCAAGTTACTTTGTGGATACAGATAATGGAATTCTAAAGTTTATATGGAAAGGCAAAATACCCAGAATAACCAACACAATATGGATAAAAACAAAGTTGGAGAATTTACACTACTCCTCTTCAAAACTTACAGTAAAGCTTCAGTCTTCAAGACCGTGTGGTATTAATGACAGAACAGACAAACAGATCAATGGGACAGAATAGTACAGGAATGGTCTTTGAGAAATGAATCAAGGCAATTCAGTGCAGAACGAAAGTCCTTTCAATAAATGATGCTTGAACAGCTGGATATCTACATGAGAAAAATAAAAACAAACGTAGTCACAGACTTTACATCTTTCACCAAAAAACCCCCTCAAAATGAATTATAGACTTCAATGTAAATTGCAAAAATAGAAAACACCTAGAAGATAACATAGGGGCCCATCTAGGTGACCTTCAGTTTTATGATGATGTTCTAGATCAAATAACAAAAGCATGATTCATGGAAGAAACAATTGGAAAGTTAGACTTTATTAAAATGGAAAACTTTTGCTCTGTTAAAGATACTATTGGAGTGGGGGTGCCTGGTGGCTCAGTCAAGGGTCCTGGGATTGAGCCCCATGTCAGGCTCCCTGCTCTGTGGGAAGTCTGCTTCTCCCTTCTACTCCCCCTCCTTGTGTTCCCTCTCTTGCTGTCTCTCTGTCAAATAAATAAAACTTTAAAAAAATACTAGTAGGAGAATGAAAAGAGGCACAGACTGAGAGTAAATCTTTTCTAAACACATATCTGATAAATGATCAGCATCTATTATATCCCCCAATCTCTTAAAACCCAACAATAAGAGAACAACACAGTTAAAAAATGGGGAAAAAGATCTGCTCAGACACCTCACCAAAGAAGGTGTGCCCATGACAAAGAAGCAAATGAAAAGATGCCAAACTTAATATGACATCAGGGAGTTGTAAATTAAAACAATAAGATACTAGCATACCCGTATTAGAATTGCTAAAATTTGGAATGCTGACCATGCTTTATGCTGGGTGAGAATGTGGAGAAAGTGGAACTCTCCTTCAGTGCTGGAGGAAATGGTGAAATGGTACAGCCACTTTAGTTCCAGTTCGGCAATTTGTTACAAAATGAAATGTACCCTTAATGTAAGATTCTGTAATCAGACTCCTTGTTAGTTACCCAAAGGAGCTGAAAACTTGCATGTGCACGATAACCTGCCCATGGATGTTTATAGCAGCTTTATTCGTAGCTGGTACAGCTCGGAAATGACCAAGATACCCGGCAGTAGGTGAATGGGTAAACTGTGGTACAAATGGCATTTTACTTTGTAATAAAAAAAGTGAACTCTTTTTTTTTTTTTTAAGAGATTTTATTTATTTGACAGAGATCACAAGTAGGCAGAGAGAGAGCGGGAAAGTAGGCTCCCCGAGAAGCAGAGAGCCCAATGCGGGGCTTGATCCCAGGACCCTGGGATCATGACCTGAGCCTAAGGCAGAGGCTTAACCCACTGAGCCACCGAGGCACCTCAAGAAGTGAACTCTTATTCCATGGGCTCCATATTGTATTAATCCAAGTGCAAGGCGTAGTGGGAAAGGGGAAGCTATGGAGACATTGAGAAGATGATTAGTTGCCCAGAGCTGAAGGAGTGGGAGGGATTAATGCATTGAACACAGGGCATGTTGAGAGCCTTGAAAATTTCTGTATGATACTATAATGGTAGATACACATCCTTCTACACTTGCCAGAACCCATAGGACTTTGGTTAATTGTGTATCAGTATTGGCTTATGAATTGCAGCAAAAGTACTGAACTAATGCAAGATGTTGACAAAGGGGAAACTATGGGCAGGGTGAGGGGAGGGGCTGAGAGCTTGTACGGAAAGTCTACCCTTCCCACAATTTTTCTGTGAACTGATAGTGCTCTAAAATACAAAGACTCCCGAAAAATTGTTGCTGGAATGTCAGTCAGTCCTGTCATTTTTTGGAGTTCCGCTTCTGTTCTTCATCCTGCTAACGGCACACCATTTATATAAGGACTACCCTTATACATCTTACTGTTTTTAAATGCGTTCACAACCAAGTTGCACTTGCGTTCCACGAAAATATTCCCGGTATGCAGAGGTCACTTTTCAAGTTCTCCTGGAGCGTTTGAGGTGGGGTGCAACTACCACAGGGTGAAAATTCCCTACCCTTTTCTTCCCGCTGTTGAAGAAGTTAAAGAGGCGGTCTCAGGGCTTTTAGGAGGCTGGGTAACAAAGGCAAGCACAGCTTATAGGACTCTGAGCTTTCAAAAGGGTAGAGGCTTTGTAAGTTGCAGCACTTGAGCTTGTAGTTTTTTTTAAAATTTTTTTTCAGTGTAACAGTATTCATTGTTTTTTGCACCACACCCAGTGCTCCATGCAATCCCTGCCCTCTCTAATATCTACCACCGGTTACCCCCAGCTCCCCCCCCCACCCCCGCCCCTTCAAAACCCTCAGATTGTTTTTCAGAGTCCATAGTATCCCATAGTTCACCTCCCCTTCCAATTTCTCTCAACTCCCTTCTCTCCATCTCCCTGTAATCAAACAACCATGAGCGAGTGCATGAGTTGTTTCTTACTCTCTGGGCTGAGTGGGTTTCTGTGTTGAAATTGCTCTGGCACTGTGAGTCGTGGGGGAATTGGTCTCAGGGCTTTGTCTGTTGCCTTAAATAGAGGAACAAGAGGCATCATCAAGAAAGGCTTTGGTGGGGCGCCTGGATGGCTCAGTGGGTTAAGCCGCTGCCTTCGGCTCAGGTCATGATCCCAGGGTCCTGGGATCGAGCCCTGCATCAGACTCTCTGCTCAGCAGGGAGCCTGCTTCCTCCTCTCTGTCTGCTTGCCTCTGCCTGCTTGTGATCTCTCTCTGTCAAATAAATAAATAAAATCTTTAAAAAAAAAAAAAAGAAAGAAAGAAAGAAAGGCTTTGGTGAGTTAGTTTTGTCCTGCGTCACCTCAAGCCCCAAAGGTATTCCAGCTGCTTGAAGCTGTGAATGACGGGTTCTTTCTATTTTCTACGCTCCTACCTCTCTCAGGCAGGGGGTGGTGACATAAGGGTTCTCTGATGTGGTACCCCTCTGTGTTTTGAAATGGTGTTGATAGCAAACAGTCTGGGAGAAGTAACGAAAAAACCTCACTCATGTAAAGGTGTTAAAGAAAGACAAGTTTTATTGGTTTTCTTCATCACGTCTCAGAGGCAAAATGAAGCCAGCAGTGCCTAGAACAAATGTACGCTGCTACTAAAAAAAAAATTCTCTGACTTTTTGATGTATATTTTATCTGTTTTTTTGTCTTTACTTTTGAGAACTACGAGGCGCGTGGACAAGGTGCACTGTTAGTTTAACAGGTGCACTGTTAGGTGCTGTTAGACTGTAACAGGTAACTAACCAAAAGGAAGTAAGTGTGAATGCCATGGAGTATCTAAGTCAAGGATCTAGGGACAGTGAGCCCAATATTCCGTTCAGTTTATTTTGCAAATACGCATTGAGTATCTATCAGGTATTCACTCTTAGAGCTGCTGACTTTTGCTTCCTGACCTGGTCCCAGTGGTCATTTTGGTTTGGAGTTCTGAGTTGCTCAAACTCATTCTGTTGTTCAACTTCTAGAATGTACTTTGGGCTAAATAGTGATGTAGGTGGTTTGTTTTTGTGCCTCTCCTCCCACTGAGCTCCCATGCCACCTTGCTGCTATTCCCTTTTTACTTGATAAATAGTAACCTCCTTTGGCACTCCCAGGTTCAATGTCCTTGGGTGTGGGCGTGGGATCTTCCATCTCACCGACATATTTGTTATACTTTCATACTTCCTAATCCTCCTTGAAACATCAGCTTGGTTCTTTAATTCGCAAGACCAGCCTCTGTACCTTCCTAAAATGACAACCAGCTAATCTGTGAAACTAAGATGTGGTAATCGTTTTTTTTTTTTTTTTTAAGATTTTGTTTTTGTTTATTTGATGAAGAGAGAAAGAGCAAGAGAGGGAAGACAAGCAGGGAGTGAGAGAGGGGGATGCAGACTTCCTGCTGAGCAGGGAGCCTGACATGGGGCTTGATCCCAGGACCCTGGAATCATGACCTGAGCTGAAGGCAGACGCTTACCTGACTGAGCCATCCAGGTGCCCCAAGATGTGGTAGTCTTTTAATTGTGGAATCCTGAAGAGGAGTGTGGAGTGACCTCTCTCTTCTCTGGCAATATGTACTCATGACAGTCTTGAGGAGGAGAGGTTTGGAGCAGGGATGTCCTTGTCTCCTCTCACAATTCTGCTTACGTTCTGAGTCTTGTGTCCAGACTCATATCCATGGACAAGTTTAGTGATGAGTGATAGGTTTCATGTGGGATTGAACACGTCTTCCTGAATCCAGGTTCATCCAACACCAGCTGCCTCCGCCCTGCCACCTAAGTTGGACCTCGAGGAGATAAGAGTGGCATACCTGAGGTGTACAGGTGGGGAAGTGGGTGGTGTGTCTGTCCGAGCCCCAAAGATTGCCCCCTCCCAGGTCTCTCTCTGAAAATGTTGGGGGCATACCGTCGCTAAAGCAACTGGTGATGGAAGCACCTGAAGATTATGGTGAAACTCAGCATTCAGAACAGACAGATCTAGATTAAGGTGCTACCTTCTGCCTCTACCCTGATTATCAAAGCCCTCAAGGAAGCACCGAGAGCCGGAAACATTCAGTCCAGTAGAAATAGGACTTTCAGTGAGACTGCTAACATTGCCCAACAGACATGGCACTGCTCTTTAGCCGGAGAACTCTGGGAAGACCCCAGTATCTCTTTAAGGGTTCTCTGTGGGCTGCAGTGTTGCTGGCTGCCACCCTCATGACGTCATAGATGATACCGACAGGGGTGCCATGAAACATCCAGCTAGTTAAGAAATGTAAAGCAAACGATTTCAGTAAAGCATTATTGGGCCACCAAAAGTAAAGTATAAAAGGAGGTAGAGACGTGAGAGTTTTTTTTTTTAACAATTATTTATTATTATTTTATATATTTCATCTTATTTTATTTTATTTTATATTTTATTTTATTTTATATTTTATTTTATATATTTTATATATTATTTTTTAAGATTTTATTTATTTGACAGAGATCACAAGTAGGCAGAGAGGCAGGCAGAGAGAGAGGAGAAGCAGGCTCCCTGCTGAGCAGAGAGCCCAATGAAGGGCTCCATCCCAGGACCCTGAGATCATGACCTGAGCCGAAGGCAGAGATTTTATCCCACTGAGCCACCCAGGCACTCTGAGACGTGAGAGTTTTCTCTTTCTCACCCTCTGCGTGGATGAAAGGTGAGGACACCGGGAGAAGAGAGACCTAACCAAAGACTGACTCAAGTGGCACCTTGATCCTCGACTCCTGGCCTCCAGCGCTGGGAGAAATTACATTTCAGTTGTTGAAGCCACCTACCTGTGTTACTTTGTCATGCAGCCCTAGCAGACCAAACTACTACACTACTCTCCAACTCACACTTTATCCCCTGAAACATGTCTACAGTACTCACCCGCTCAAGGCGATGTCTTTGGATTCCCTTCACTTCAAGTGTTTATTGTACCCCAAGGTATGAGGCATGGGTAGTTGTCTGGAGTTCATGAAATGATTTCTTTTGGATCTGTCAGCCCTCCAGATCTCCCACAGCTCTGGTTGATCCAGGCCAATGACACTGAAGTTCATGCTTTGGCCAGGTGTGTACACTGTCATGGGATTAAATGTGCAAGAATAGGTAGTGACCCATCATCCTTTACAAGTTCCCCCATAGTTCTCATGCCGATAATGATCTGGGTCCAAGGAATTCATTTTACGACCTAGAGATTCTTTTTATTTTTTTAAGTATTTTTTTTTCTTAATTTGTCAGAGAGCATAGGCAGTGGGAGTGACAGGTAGAGGGAGATGGAGAAGCAGACTCCCCACGGGGCTCGATCCCAGAATCCTGGGATGATGACCTGAACTGAAGGCAGGCACTAACCCAGTGAGTCATCTGGGCACCCTAAGATTTTTTTTAAATTTTCTTTGTTTTTAAAGATTTTATTGTTAATCTCTGTATCCAATGTTGGGCTCAAACTTACAAACCCAGGATGGAGAGTTGTATGCTCTACGGACTGAGCCAGCTCAGGCTGGCGACAGAGATTCCTTTCAAAGTATATACAATTTCTCTAGGTGGTTGATGGGCCCTATTAAAGGTAACTAACCGAGACAGCTCAATGTGGGGGAGAAGAGGTCCTTACCTGAGTGTCAGGTCCTGCTTTATCTGCATGGTCAAGCATCCATCCAAATAGAAAATTCCATCAAAAAAATTTATGTTGGGAGTGCCCGGGTGGCTCGCTGAGTTAAGCGGTTGACTTGATCTCAGCTCAGGTGTTGATCTCAGGTTATGAGTTCAAGCTCCACTTGGAGCCCACTTTAAATATATATGTTGGTACGTTTGTTGATAATCCTAATATACATAGGCAAAACATACATATATGTATCTACTGTTATTGTAAGAAATTGTTTTCAGCTGTGAAAGCTTTTGAAACAACTCAAAACCCTCAATTTTTAAAATAGGTGTAAATGAAGCAGATATAATTAAGGTGTAGTTGGGCTGCACGAGCAACAGTGAGTGGACACGCTACAGATCACTCTGGGTCTTTGAAAACCATCGCATACTTTAAGGTATGTGGCTTTTTATGAATTCTGCTTCTTTGGGCAAGCACTGAAGGATTATTAGACTCAGCAGGATAGAAAGGATACTAAGTTGTCGCCAGGGCATTGCTAAGACATCTACAATATTATTTAAAGAGCGGACAAGTTGGATCCAGCAAAAGAAAGGACAGATGCTAAAGATCCTTGGAATAGAAGGCTTGCAGATTTACCCACATCGTATCATATTATAAGGAATAAGCAGTAAAGAGCATCGCTTTCTTCAACAACTTCATTTTCCATCATCCCAGTTGGAGGTAGAATTTTTGACCCCTTCCAACCAAAACCCTGATAAAAGAACAATAGCAAACATTTTGGGTTTTCTTTTTTCATTTTCTTTTTTTTTTTTTTTTTTTTAAGATTTTTATTTGACAGAGATCACAAGTAGGCAGAGAGGCAGGCAGAGAGAGAGGGGGAAGCAGGCTCCCCGCTGAGCAGAGAGCCCGATGAGGGGCTGGATCCCAGGACCCTGAGATCATGACCTGAGCCGAAGGCAGAGGCTTAACGCACTGAGCCACCAAGGCGCCCCCATTGTGGGCTTTCGATGTTGCCTCTCCTGGGAAGCGGGTAGATTAGAACTTGAGAGATGACCGACACTATCAGTGGAATAGGCCAGCTATGAGCCCTTTATGTGTGATGTCTAAGGTCTTAGGACTTGAGTGCTCATGGTTGTGAGTTAGGTAGTGTCGTCTACTTCCTTCTCCCTACATTTTAAGCAGGAACTAGGACTCTTCATCCATGCCTCATAGAATCTGCATTTAGTTTTATCTGAAAGGTTTATGATTGAATTTATTTCTATTAAATTATATTAATTTTCTGGCCAGTTCAGTTTTCTTGGCTTGGTTTAAAGAGGTGGGCAGTAAGAGAGCTTAAAATGCAACTAATCTTGGCATCAGAACCCTCAAACACAGAGATGGTTTGGGCCTCTTTTGGGAGCCAAGGGTGGGGGCTTGACTCATACAAGGCATTTGAGAGTAGACCATATTGTCCCTTCATTTTCCGGTCCCATTTAGGATTTGACTCCCAGTTATGATACTGGGATGAACACAAGAGAAGTTAGAAAAACGTTCTCACCAATTATAATGTTTCCACTTGTTTGAACAGATGTATTGGCTCTCAAATGGCTTATCTGTCGTCCAGCATCTTCTAGGAAAAGCAGATGCCTCCAGGAGAGAACTGGGGGAATTTATTACCCTTTGATATTGCAGGGGAAGTCAGGATAGTTGGCTGAAAATTCCGGCCAGAGGAAATTGGGAACAGAATTGGCAGGTGGGTGGAGAAGTGGAGCCCTGACAGGCAGAGGGGAGGAGAGAGCTCTGTTTCTATCCACCTTGTTGGAAAGCATGGGATTAGGAATGAAAGTGAATTCTTGACTTGCTGGTTGAAATCAGAGAGAGTGTACAAGTTTACCTTATGCTGAATCCATTTGCCAAATTGTTCAGCTACTGTTTGGTAATGGATTTTTTTTTTTTTTATTACGACATCAAAGATTCAGGGACTGGTTTGAACAACCTTTGAAAACAAGGAGAAGACCGTTTATTTCCTATTTTGCTCTGACAATCCCAATGTGTGCTCTACATTTCTTAGTGTCTGAATTTTCACGACATCCCTGGTGGATAATTATTATTTTCCTTAGTTTATGCATGTAAAATGAGGTGCTCATTTATTTGATCAGTTTAGCTGCAAACTTGTCAATTTGAAAAAGTCTACCTTGCCGTTAGTATTTTGTGTATAGAGTTATTTATGTAAATGATGTAATGTAAATATAGTTGACACTATGTAACATAAATAGAAATAGCTTTGGAAGTTAGTCCTGGTATTCACTGATTTGTTTTATTTTTTTAAGATTTTTAAAATTTATCTGATAGACACCAAGAGAGGGAACACAAGCAGAGGGAGTGGGAAGGGGGAAGCAGGTTCCCCGTTGAGCAAGGAGCCTGATGTGGCGCTCGATCCCAGGACCCTGGAATCATGACCTGAGCTGAAGGCAGACGCCTCAGCGACTGAGCTTTAAAAAGGGATACATTTCAGTGCATAAGCACAGTAATTTTGAGTGGCATTTGGGCTTTAGATTTCTCTATTCCTCTACACCTGGAGTGGGCTTGAAGAAGGTGATTCGCTTAGGCATTTAGAATCTCTATGGCAAGGTGAAAGTGATCACATCCTCACATACTTAACTGGAAAAGCACAATATGCCTTTTTCAAATCCGTCATTAAAATCATGTATTCACACACACAAACACACACTTTCTTCCTATAGGCCCTTCCATCTTTCCATCTTTCCATCTCCATAGATGTATTTTTTGGAACCGTAGTATATTCATCCACTGCAGAAAACAAAATGAATTCACAGGGAAAGGATATTTAAAAAAAAAATGTTGTTATGAGTCCAGTTTGTTATCAATTGGAGATGTTTCATTTGCATTTTCTCCATTGGATACTTGAGTATATTTCCAACAAGAGCCATAGAAGTTCAATGAAATCTTGAGAAGAATGATTGATTGTTCTGACTGGTTGCTGTAGCCAGCCTGCCTGCCTTCCTGCCTGCCCTCCTTCCTTCCTTCCTCTTTCTTAGTTTCTTTTGTTCATTCATTTTATTCATTTGAGAGAGCAGGGGGAGGAGTATGGAGTGAGGGTTAGGCAGACTCCAGGCTGAGCCTGGAGCCCGATGTGGGGCCCGATGTCACGGTCCTGAGATCAGGACCTGAGTCAAAATCAAGAGTCAGACACTCAACCGACTGAGCCACCCAGGTGGGTGGGCACTTTTTTAATTTTTTTTTTTTTTAACTTTCCAGTAGAACCTCCTCAGTGAATTTTGGAGACCATAACTTGGCTTTTCAGAGAGCTGTTTCTCATTAGCATTATTTGGAAACATTGCTTCATTCAAGGAGGTGGGTATAAATAAGAGAAGTGGATGACATCTAAAAAGAGAGAAAGGTACAGGGACTGTTGTATATGTTTTTCCCAGAGTTAGGGAAGAAGGGGAAAAGTTTCATGGTGTTAGCCTAAAGGTGGTATTTTCTGCTCATGGTCCTAACTGCTGTGAGTACTGGAAGGCTTTGCCACTGTATAGTCTCCTAACATGTTGCAGCAGTCAGTGGGAACAGTTAATGGCTATTTATAGAATTGTCTTTCTACAAGGCGGCTTGAACTCCTTGTGAGGGCAAGGGGAATAACCATTTATTTATTTTTTTTGTTATTGGCTGGCGATGCTATATATATTTTACAGTAAGAATTTTCATTGACTCTTTCTGGCCCTCTCCACCGTCCCCCTGCTAGGTAGCTTCTGATTTCTGTAGGTTATAGATGAGAGCGATGTTCAGCTATTGCATAAGAATTTTCTCAAATGTGTGCAAGCTTGTGTTCGGCTCAAATGCTACCAAGGGGCTGTCATTTCTTGATCTCTCTATGAGAAGCCATTACCCCCTGTCCACCCCGAAGGGCAAGCAAGGTTCTCATAGACACCCTGTCGTGGACTTGATCACGATCTTACAACTATAGACAATAGAACCAGGAGTCAAATCCAGGTTTATGTGACTCAAACTGTTGTTTTCCTTTATTCAATCATCATACTCTAACAAATCAGCAATATTAGCAAAACCTTATTGCCCACCTTGCTGTGGCTTTCCTATCTGTCTGTTCACATAGTCTCCTAGATCCCATGAAGATGTTCTTATGGACTCCAACACGTGTAAAATTTGGCTAGTTCTTGAGAGTAAGCAGAACATTGTCTTGCTGCTTAAAATTCTGTTTTCAGAGTCTCTTATATCCGGCACCATCACGAATTCACTGTGCTTGAGAGCAGGGAAATGGTAGGTTATGTGCTGGGCTCTGTACTGAATGCTTTTATTGCATTAACTCATTGAACTAACACCAGCTCTCTGAGGTGGTTACTGTTCTACATGTCCTTTTATGTACAGGGCAATGAAAGTATACAGAGGTCACATGACCTGGCCAGGGGAAAGAAATGAACTGGTCTTCAGATTCACATGCTTCCCTTCATTGTATAGGACTTTGAGAGTTAGGCGGGACCGTGCATCAACTGTGGCCTATGGGCTATGGACAGAAGTGATGCCTGTCATTTACATACTGAAGCCACTAAGAGTTAGTGTGCAACTCTCTAGCTCTCTTTACCCATAACTTGTTATAACTTGTTGACCTGGAAGGTTATAGCTGCAAAACAGTAGAGCCTCTCTTAGCCTGGATCTCTGAGTGACCATGTGGAGTAGAACTCTCTTCCCCACCCTGAAGGGGTCTGTGTTGGATTTATAGCTTCAGGGAGGAATAAGCATATTTTGCATTAAACCATTAAGTTTTGGGGGTTAATTCGTTCCTGTGTTACCTTGCCTGTAACAGTGACAGATCTGAGACTTGAATTCAGAGCTGATTGCTGCCATAATCTGCGCTCTTTTGCAATTTCAGAGTAAACTCGAAGCCTCCGTGCTCCTCTAAGAAACCCTAATATCTTTCTTAGAAGGGCCCCTGTGAGATAGGAGCCCTGGCCAGTTTATCCCTACTTAAGGAGTAGCTGCTGATCTAAACTAACTATTAAGGCTGGAGAGTTTCCATTGCATTGTCTACCCCCTCACCATTATTATAGGAGAAAGGATCTGATTTACCTGTTAGCATATTTTTACATTTTGGGTTAAAGATTCTAATTTCTGGTCACAGGTACTTAGCTTTTATACTGCAGGTACATTTGGACTCCTTTACTTTTTTTTTTTTTTAAAGATCTTATTTATTCTCTTGACAGACAGAGATCACAAGTAGGCAGAGAGGCAGGCGAAGAGAGACAGGAAAGTAGACTTCCTGCTGAGCAGGGCTTGATCCCAAGACCCTGGGACCATGACCTGAGCCACCCAGGCGCCCCTCCTTTACCATTTTATATAATTTTAAACATTTGGTGTGGGAAAGATCACCCTTAAGAGCTTTCAGAAACCCCTACTTACGCATTTTGCTAGTTTCTTCCCACAGGGTCTGAATTAATACATTAAGTAATCATTGGAGTGGGTATTGCTCCTCAAAGAGGGAGAATTAGGTATGGTAGCTAGAAGGCCTCTCGGTACATTGCTAAGCTGTGTTTGTGCATTGTCCTGGCTCTGCTGATTGTTCCCAACTGCTAATACTAACTCATCAGGAGAAAGAATTACGCCAAGTGAAACTAAGATGTGCATTTGCATAAATTTCCGGCTCTGTGTTATGCATTCAATTACATGTTGGTTTAATCACAAAATTGTTCGGCTATTTTCAGGAAGCATTTGAGAGCTGTCTTTATGATGTATGGCTCAATTTCATTCAGAGGAAATTCAGTTATAGTGACCATTAAAACAAGATCATCCAAAATGGAAGTTTACGGAGTTGTGTGACAGAACGATCTTGTTTTATTCCTCACTCGTGAATTGATAATTTGCTGGCCAACCAGTTGAAGTGTCATAAATTGCCCTGTTTGAGATAGTAGTAAAATACAAGACCCAGTTTTTTTCCCCAGGAAGAATATTCAATTTAATGAAAGTTTTTGAATTTAGTAATAATGGTTTAGACTTGTAGTATCCCTATGCTGTTCTTGGAGTAGAAAGGTGATGCTGTTTTAAAAATGGCAGTTTTACTTGATTATGGAAACGGAGCTGTAGTTTCGCTTTCCAAGGTAGAAATATTTTTGCATAGTCTCCCTTCTCCCCTGTACCTTTTTTGTAGGTCACCATCTCCTGTTGGAGAGCCCCATGGTAATTTAGATCACCATAAAAATCCAACCAAAAGGCATTTTCTCAAGACCCAGCTACCAACTCAGTAAAAGAGTGTAAGACCTTTCTGTTTTGCCTCTCCGATCTCCTCACTGCATTATCTGCCTGGTTTTAGGAAAATATAATCAGGAATATTTATTACCATGATTGGCTTGCTTTCTCATAGCACAGATTCTTATATACCATTTCTGACTCCTTTAAGGCATGATGAAAGGGTAAGTTCAAATACAGATATAAAACTTGTTTATTTTTGTGCGGGTGTGCTTATGAGCCTGCAAGTTTACTCAGAGTCAAGTTAGGTGACCAAATCAATGAAAACTTGAAGCAATATTAGAACTCTTTTTAGGGGTGCCTGAGTGGCTCAGTGGGTTAAGTCCTCTGCTTTCGGCTCAGGTCATGGTCCCAGGGTCCTGGGACCCTCACTGGTGAATTGATAATTTGCTGGCCAACCAATTGAAATGTCATACATTGCCCTGTTTGAGATAGTAGTAAAATACAAGACCCAGTTTTTTATCTTTTAAATCTTGCTCAGTCACAAACCAGCTGTATGACTAGGGAAAGAGTCTTTCTCTGTCACTTTCCTCTCTCTCTCTCTCTCTTTTTTAAAGATTTTATTTATTTATTTGACAGAGATCACAAGTAGGCAGAGAGGCAGGCAGAGAGAGAGAGGAGGAGGAAGCAGGCTCCCTGCTGAGCAGAGAGCCTGATGCGGGGCTCAATCCCAGGACCCTGGGACCATGACCTGAGCCGAAGGCAGAGGCTTTAACCCACTGAGCCACCCAGGCATCCCTGTCTTTTTTTCTTTTTTTAAAGATTCTATTTATTTATTTGATGGAGAGAGACAGTGAGAGAGGAAATACAAGCAGGGGGAGTGGGAGAGGGAGAAGCAGGCTTCCCGTGGAGCAGGGAGCCCGATGTAGGGCTTGATCCCAGGACCCTGGAATCATGACCTGAGCTGAAGGCAGACACTTAATGAATGAGCCACCCAGGTGCCCCATTCTCTGTCTCGTTTTTCTCATTTTTGAAACACAAGGAGGTTGGCGGAGATGATCTCTAGGTCTCTAGGAACACTCCTAGCTGAAATGCTGTAATTCTCAGAAATACTAGTAGATAATCAGTAGATAATCATGTATTATACTTTAACCGTGTACACAGATGGGAAGATTTGTTATATTCAGTTTTTAAACTGAATTTGTTAATTGGAAACTGGTTAGCAATTATTTGACTTCACTTTTCTGATTTTCTGATTCTTTTGTGTGTGTTGTCCTGGTCTTTGTTAACACTTCCCCAGAGACAAGTTTTTCGTTTTCTTAAAATCATCTAACCAGTGATGTCATTATAAAGCCAGACGTATGGCAGGAAATGCACAGACATTTTTATAAAGGAAGAAAACAACAGTTTGAGTCCTTTATAAAGGAAGGAAGAGTTGAATATAACCATGGCCAAAACAGGCACATTTCATAGTTTTGATTTCCACTGCGTCTGCTGTAGGCGAATTTCCTACCTCAGTATTTCTATTAACCCACATCCTCAGAGTGTTCAATGGAAGAAGCAGGACAAAAAGAAAGGAAAAGGTGAATGAAGGGTAGTGACATGTGTAAAAATAACAGGTAGGGTTTGGAAATAAACAAAAGGATTTGGAAGGTGTTTCTGGCCTTACATCTCTTCAGCCACTGTCCAGAAGTTATGCTAAACAATCGCATTATATTTGCACCCTCCTTGAGGAGTCTTGAGTTTTATTCTGGCAGGGAACAACTCAAATGAGTTGTGTCTGTCTTCTTTAACAGACTTTGAAAAAATATTAAAAACTTGACACTTCTTTTAATTTTTAAATTTGAAAAGGGTTTTTAAAGATGTTCTTTCTTTACTAGAGAGCACGAGTAGGGAGAGGGAGAAGTAGAGCAGGGAGCCCAATGTGGGCTCGATCCCAGGACTCTGAGATCATGACCTGAGTGGAAGGCAGCCACTTAACCAGCCGAGCACTCAGGAGCCCCTAAAGACTACATATTTTATATGTGTGTGTGTGTGTGTGTATTTAGAGATCACAAGTAGGCAGAGAGGCAGGCAGATAGAGGAGGAAGTAGGCTCCCCGCAGGCAGAGAGCCCGATGTGGGGCTCGATCCCAGGACCCTGGGATCATGACCTGAGCTGAAGGCAGAGCCACCCAGGAACCCCTCAAGACTATTTTATCAAAGTAATTTCTATACGTAAGGTGGGACTCGAATTCCCAACCTCGAGACTAAGAGTTGCAGACTTCATGGACTGAGCCAGCCAGGCTTTCCAAAACTTGATATTTTATATGACAACTTTTCAGAACACTCTGAATTTTTCACAAATGGACATACTATCACACAGTGTTCAGTAAATAATATCATGGTTAACCGATGCAAAATTGGGGCTTCTCATAACTGTTAGTTCCTATTAGGAAAATAGGGCTGTATTTTCTGGCTAGGAAGTCATCCATCAGTCTTTCTGTCACCATCATTCTTTCTCAATCTTTAATCCTCTTTTGATTTATTAATAAAGCTCAAGACTGCCAGGCCATCCCAATATCTCTTATATTACATCAGTAGTTTTCCAAGGTATTTGTTATTGAAATAGTTTAGAAGAATAATGTGATTTATAACACATAAAATTGACCTTTTGAAATTCTTATTTAGATATGACCTTAAAAACTAGTAGGTTATTAATTTCTTGGTCAAACATGTAATTGATTATCCATTTTGTACTAGGAACTATGTTAATTGCATCCACCTCCAACTTTTACTGCTTGATATGGCCAAATCCATTTAAGGCCTAAATGCATTCATTTTTTAGTCTTCTCAAAATAGTTTTAATTTTCCATTTCACTCTGACACTTTCTCCGTCTACTGCCTTTCTGCGTCTACTGCCAGCCCTGGCCATAGGCCAAAGGAGTACATCGCTCATGGAAAGATCATTAGGGTATATCTTCACCTTTCCAGACTTCATCAGTACTGAGTGAATCTGAAATATTATTACCCATGTGGGGTACTGGGATTTGTGTCATATATCCTTTCCATAAGAATGCACAGAACCCAAGAAGGTTTCACAACTGTTAATGAATGCAGCTTCATGATAAAAGATTGCCAGATCTCATGGTAGTGTCTATACCCTGGGTTCAAATGGGCAGCCCAGCTCCCCACTAAGAGGCCAATGGATAGCATTTTTGGAAGACAGTAACCAGGAGGGATGGTAAGAAATAGAAGAATTCTGGAAACGTAGGTAGAAACAGGAAATAGTATCAGAGGTCATAAATTCTGTCAACTTTAATTAGGTGGGTATGGTGAAAAATCCAGATGCCAAAACCAGGATTATGGGTACTTAAATTCATAAGGAGATTGCGCAGAAGCCAAAACCAGCGAGAGTCAAGTGTAGTCCTAATGTTGGACTCACAAGAGGAAACAAAGTGCTGCTAGCAAGAGACTTGGTTTGTATGGATTTTGTGACTGGACTTGCTAACAGGTTACACCTAAACTAGGGAGCCATGGAAAAGGGGATGAAACTCATCAGATCCTGACCTTTATTTACGTAGTTGGTATTTTTAGTTTTATTTTTTGAAAAATTATTAAAGGATGTTATTTACTTGAGAGATAGAGCATGAGAAGGCAGGGGGACAGAAGGGGAGGGAAGGAGAGGGAGAAGGGAGCCTGACACAGAACTCAGTCCCAGGACCCTGAGATCATGACCTAAGGCAGCCACTTAACTGACTGAGCCACCCAGGCGCCCCAATACAGGTGGTGGTTTTAGATGATAGATTTTCATTGTCGAGAAGGGTCCTTTGGTTTGTCTATTGTGTTGACTGTCCAAAGGATTTTCACATTGATTTCCTCCTTTGTGCTTTATGATAATCAGAAGATATTGGGAATAACTTATTTTATTCCAATTTATAGATGAAGAAATGGACACAGAAGTGAGGTATCCTAGAGAATATCCCTAGGAAGTGGTATATTTTCATTGATCAAGTGCTAGGGATTGGTTTCCATCTGATTTCTCAATTCTCATTATAGTCTTTTGAAGTAGATAGGGATGACCTTCATCTTGTTAGTCACCTAATAATAGGAAATAGGAGTATGGGGAGTGGGTATAACTTACCCAAGATTACTTGGTAAATGATGGGCTTGCCAGTTGAACCCAGTCTGTCTGGCTCCTTAACCTCTAGACTTGTTACTTCCTGTTTACTACCATTTTCCCTATGAACATTTCACTTCATGAAAATTTTTAACATTGTGGGGGCCTGGCTGGCTCAGTGAGAAGAGCATGTGATTCTTGACCTCAGAAACTTTGTGAGTTTGAGCCTCACGTTGAGTGTAGAGATTACTAATAAAAATAAAACTTAGATTTTTTTTGGTAGCATCGTGATCCCCTCTAACTTGAGTAGTACCTGAGCTCCTTCTAGCTTGGCTAGTGTTATCAACTCGTGGATACTGGTCTACCCTCCTGGTCTCCTAAGTGGGGAGACAGAGGTTCCAACATTGTCTTCCCTACAATGTTGCAGGTCTCTTAAATCCTCACTGTCTATCTATTTTGCCTTTGGGATGATTTTCAGAAGATGCACATAGGACCAGGACTTTCTTCAGAGGAGGCTGACTAGAGAAATATGCTATGATTTGAGGTGTTTTTTTTTTTTTTTTTTTAATAGTGTGCCCAGGGAACTGAAATCCAATGAATAGCAGGTCGTTCTTTTGTGGTTTGAAGAGAGTATGGGGGAATATAATAGACCTTAAATAAAGGGAGTGGAAAAAAAATGACAAACTTGCCCCACGTCACGGTTTTGCCTGGGGATAGCCCTTCATAGGAACCATTTGGTTTTCAGTGTTTCTTGTGGGGTGTAGGAAGAGATGAAAGACACATGAGTTGCAGACATTGACATGACTCACTAAACATATGGCTGTAAATAATGAGACCCTTTATCTTGGAGGAGAATCTAAAGAGCGTGGGGAGAAACCCACATATAACTCACTTTAAAAAAGTAAAGCTGTATCATTTCCTTTTGGAGGCCATAATCTTTTGGTCTTCTTCAGATGTTGTGCCAAGAAATAAAAGCGGAGGGGTTGGTAGAAATCGCATCAATTCATTAGTAAACCTCTTGGTAGAAGCATTTGACATTAGCCTTCTGTTTCTTTGGCTGCTAGGGGGCTAAGAGCATTGGAAAACCTTAAATAATCTTTTTAAATTAAATAAATAAAACCCCCCTCTGTTCAAGTGTCACTGCTTCTCTGGAAATGACCTCATCTGTCAGCTAAAATATTATTGAGAAAAGGAGTACATCATTATGTGGTGGAAGGTTGTTGGGGGGTTGGGTAAAAGCGAGAGTGGGAGGTTTTAAAAGCTGTTGAGAGCTTTCCCAGCATGAGTTCTATTTATTATGAGGCTTTCCCGTGGACTCTTATGCCCTTCCTAAATAAACAAAGAGCTTCATCAAAGTCGTCTGAGTACATTCATTTATTTAGATTTTAACTGTCTACACTGGTGATGGTTTTCTGTGGGATCCTAAATTTATATGGATCAGGATGCCATGGCTTCGGGCACACATAATGCTACCTGGGCCAAGCTGAAGTGGTATTTGTTTGGTGGGTTCTGTGGGGTTTTGTGGCGTGCACTATGCCACAGTATGTTTTCAGGGCAAATGGGTGCCCTCCTGTTCAGATAGGACGGTAAGGAGGATGGGAGCCCTGGAAGCCAAAGGACAGGGAGTTGTGAGTAAATCACCACCAAGGGAACTGGCATTGGGCCTTGGGTCTACGTGGGGTTGAGGTGACCCAATGGCCATCTTAGAAGAAGGAAAATGTGCCTAAGGATTGGTGGCCAGCTCCTGCGATTGCAATTAGACCTGTTGAGAACTTGCTTTGAGTTCTGCCTTGTGTTACACCCCAAGCAACACCCCTCTATGTGAGAGACTTCGGAAGACCATTTCCCATTTGCTAGCCCATCATCTTTATTGTCCCGCAGGGGGTTACAGTATCTCCTTCATAATGATGTCTTAGGTCTTCTTGTGATCAGGTGTTTATACTAAAAGTAGATAAGAATGGTTCCATATTACATACCCTGGGTTCTGTTTATGAATTTATGAGTCAGCCATTTTGAAATGGAGGAGAATCACTGGTCTCTGAAATTTTACAAGCTTTTTAATACAGATCTTAACCAGGAAGTGTGATGTCTTCAACTTTTTTCTTTCTCAGGTTTGATTTGGCTCTTCGAGGTTCTGATTCCTTTTGAATTTTAGGATTGTTTTATCTATTTCTATGCAAACGCCATTGGCATTTGGCTTGGGATTGCGTTGAATCTGTAGATGGCATTTCAGCCATATTAATTCTTCCAGTCTGTGAACAAGAGATTGCTTTACATTTATTTGTGTCTTCTTTAATGTCTTTCATTAAAGCCTCATATTTTACCATGTAGAGATCATTCACCTTCTTGTTTAAATTTATCCCTAGTATTTTGATTTTTTTTATCCTGCAACTGCACTGAATTCGCTTGCATTGTCATAATTTTGTGGGGGGGTAGGGTTTTCTGCATATAAGATCCTGTCCTCTGCAAATACACAATTTTACTTTCTCTGTTTGGATGGTTTGTATTCCTTTTAGTTGCCTCAGCGCTCCAGCTATAATTTTAGTACTGTGTTCAAAAGGAGTAGTAAGAGTGGCCAGTTAAATTTTCTAGCACTGTGTTCAATAAAAGTGGTGAGAGTGGGTGTCCTTGTTCTCATCTTAGAAGAAAAGGTTTCAGCCTTTCACCATTCAGTATGATGGTAGCTTTTAGTTTGTCATTTATGGCCTTTATTATGTTGAAGTATGTTCATTCTGTACTAAAATATTGAGAGTTTATGATATTAAAAGATGTTGAATTCTGTCTGATGCTTGTATTGTATCTATTGAGACAGTCATAAGACTTTGAGGTTTCATTTTATTAATGGGCATCACATTTACTGATTTTGTGATTTTTGGGTTGTCTTGCATCCCAGGTATAAATCCCATTGGATCATGGTGTGGGATTCTCCCCACCCCTTTTTAAGAAAAAAAATATTTAGTTTAGAGAGTGCTTGAGGCAGAGGGAGGGGGAGAGAGAATTCCAAGCAGACTCCACACTGAGGGCAAAGCCCAACCTGAGGCTCAATCCCATGATCCCAGATCACGACTTGAGCCGAAACCACAAGTGGGACACTTTACTTACTGTGTCACCCAGGCACCCTTTGGCTACCCATCTTTAAAAATTTGCAAAGTTTTCAGGGCACCTGGGTGGCTCAGTGGGTTAAAGCTTCTGTCTTTGGCTCAGGTCATGATCTCAGGGTCCTGGGATTGAGCCCCCCTATCGGGCTCTCTGCTCAGCAGGGAGCCTGCTTCCCTCTCTCTCTCTCTGCCTACCTCTCTGCCTACTTGTGATCTCTGTTTGCCAAATAAAAAAATAAATAAATAAAACTTTAAAAAAAATTTGTGAAGTTTTTTTTATTATTTTGTTAATTTAATTTTTTTTAAAGCCCTGCCTGTTGTGTGTGTGTTTGTGTGTGTGTGTTTGTGTGTGTGTGTGTGTTGAGCTTATTCTGTGCTTAAAAAAATTTCTTTTCCTTTACCTATCTCTTCTCCTTTTGGAAATTTTATCATGTGACTATTCATTCACTGGGTGATGTCTCATTATTCATGCTGGCTTTCTTCACCTTTTAAATTCTTTTTTTCTTTGTGTTACTCTAACTGGCTAATGTCAAATGACTTGTCTTCAAGTTTGCTGATTCTATATGATGACTCTATATGACCAATTCTGATGTTGAAGCTCTCTACTGAATTTTCTAGTTCTGTCAATTGTATTCTTCAGCCTGAGCATTTGTGTTTGGTTCTTTATGGTTTCTGTCTCCTTACTGAACTTACCTTTTTATTCTTGCATTGTTTTCGTGATTTTATTTTGTTGTTTATCTGTGTTGTGTTGCATTTTATTGAGGTTCTTTAAGCTGGTTCTTTTGTATAATCCATCCCATTGGGATTGGTTCCTGGAGTTTTATTAGTTTCCTTTGGTGGTGCTGTATTTGCCTGGTTCTTCATAATCTGTTTTGCTTTGCTTTGGTGTCCACATTTGAAATACCATATGCCTCTTCCAGTTGTTACAAACTGGTTTCAGCAGGTAAATACCATCTGTTGTTGGTTTTCTGGGCTGATGGGTTACCTCTTGAATCACAGGTATGCTGAGTTGAAGCTGGGTTTTGAATCTGTTGCTAGGTCTATAGTTGGGTCAGTAATTTATGGGCTTGTTACCATTGGGTTGTAAGGGTGTAGAGCCTATCTGATCTTTGGGCCAATCAGATGCTTTAGGGATAGTTTCAGGATCTGTGGAGGCACAGAAGGGTGTGTCTGCTATTACCAGCCAGACTGCTTATGGACTGAGGCTGGGAAAGCCTAGAACCCAGATAAAGGGCCATTTCAGAACCTACTGTTGGACTGAGTTTGTTGGCTTACCTCTATGTGTATCCAGCCTTTGGCTGAGAGGGCCTGGGCTACTTCTGGGACCACATCTGGGACTAGCTCTGTGTGCCTATTACTGGGATCATGTGTAGGTGTGACCCCTCCTGGGTCCCTTGACTTACGGTGCTGGTGACTGTAGGCCAGATGTGCAATAACCTGGTCCTCAGAGGTACAGAGCTATTTTTGGATCTGTAGCTGGGACTGTGGTCAGTGAGACTGCCACCTGGATGTGAACTTGGCTTTTTAAGATGGATCTCCTCAGCCCCGTGCTCCAGCTGGTCTGTTTTCTTAGATAAGCCTGCCTCTCTTCCCAAGTCATTTGGATTATTCCAGTTAATGTGGGTACCCAAGATGTGGCTAGTACTAAGAGCAGCCAGGCCACTGGGAGTCAAACTTAAGCATCAATCTAGCCTGAGAAGTGAGACACTTTTGTCAAGGCATGACAGGCCAATTTAGAAGATCATGACAAGACAGACGGCTTGGAGTTAGAATCAGAAAAGTGTGGCAGCTAGCCAGGGGCCGGGTTTCAGGCAACTTAGTGTACAAACAAGCCTGATAATACCTTTTGGAAGCTTAGTCATAGGACTTTTAGTAAAAAGCAAGGAAATCTCCAGCACCAGGAAAAGTAGATCAGGATTCCAGGTCCTAGACTTAGATCAGAAACAGGGTTGGAAAGGCATGGTCACTAGAACTGGGGTGTGAGGTCTTAGTTGGGCCCTCTACTTGTCTTCTTCAGTGTGAAGCTGCCAGACTGATTAGGTAGAAGTCCTTCAGTGTCACCTGATTAGAAAAAGACAATGCTTGAATCCTTGGAGTGAAGTGAGTTTGCTGGTATAAACTTAGGGATATTAGTTTAGAATATTAGAAGGGTAGGGAAAATAGGGTCAGAGAGTCATTGGGTGTTTTTGGTGGGAGATAGGATTATTAGTATTTTGACTCCTTGGCACATATTTGCCTCAGATTTTTTTCTTAATATCTGTTTATTTATTTGAGAGGGAGCACGAGAGAGACAGAGAATGTAGCGTGAGTATTGGAGGGAAAGAATTTCAACCAGACTCCCCACTAAGCATGGAGCCTGTCCCAAGGCTGGATCCAAGGACTCTTGAGATCATGACCTGAGCTGAAATCATGAGTCAGACGCTTACCTGAATGAGCCCCCCAGGCGCCTCTGTCCTAGGTTTTCAGTTTGGCATGTTTAGACTCCATATTCCTTGGTTATTACCTTTCCCCCCTAATGTCTGTATTTTGCCTTAACCCCCTTTTCTAGATTATCTGTGTGATCAATTTCATAGGTTTCCTATCTCCTTCCAGAACGTCAAATCCAATTCTTTATGATCATTGTTATATAGGTACCCATTGACAGTCACCGGTGTGTTTAAAACCAGTTTCGATTTAATTTATATTTTTCTCCTTACTATTTTAGTACTTCATAATGTAGAAATGGGCTTTTGTCCTATTAAAAAAAAAGCCTCTCTGATTCTCATCCTGATAAAGTATTTCTGCTCTTTTGTTTGAATAATTAAGATACCTCCACACTTTAAAAGTCCCTTAAAATCCATTTAATGGTTATTTAATGGTAAATAAGATCTAAATAGTTATTCCGCACCAGTCATAATTAGGTCAAAAGCGAAGCTGGGGAAATGTGGATAACAGGAGCTAGCATGTTGATAACGTCCTCATTGGAGTGCCAACTAGCACCTTCACACTTGCTGGCACATTTATTTAAACTGAGACTTTATTTAAAATAATAAAAGAGGGCCTCCCACCAAGGATTTTCTAGCATTTTTTTCCCTAACTTAGTATTTCTTAATTTTCTCTCTTCCAGCTTACATAATGCTAAAAGATCAACATTTCTAAAAGCATATGCTAATTTTGAGTGCATATGGCATGTCTATACATTAAAAGCTTTGGGTCCTCTTGGAGAGACTTTCTCCTATCTGTGTCCTCCTTTAGAATTAAATGTCCTCACAAAGTCACTGACACAAAATTGGGGCTGTCATTTGTGACCACCTCTCACATTTATTTGCTCTCATTTTTGGGATTCTTGCAAAATTTTTGAGGTATTCATAATGTTTGGGTTGGCCATATGTGATATCTTATTCATTGAACCAGATGTCTCCAATAATTTTATTTATTTAAAAAAATATTTTATTTATTTATTAGAAAGCAAGAGAGCACAAGCAGGGGAAGCAGCTGGCAGAGGGACAAAGAGGCTCCCCTCTGAGCAGGGAGCCCGACATGGGACTCGATTCCAGGACTCTGGGATCATGACCTGAGCCAAAGGCAGACGCATAACCAACTGAGTCATCCAGGGGTCCCAGTTTTATTCATTTTTAAGTAAACTTTGGGCTGCCCATCCAGTTTCTCTTACAGGCATTCTTTGTCTCAACTCTTCAAGCCTTCTACCCTCCTCCTGTTCCCGTTGTGTTATGTGCACAAATAGATGAGAGCACCTAGTTAATGAGGGCCCAGTATCAGAATTAGCTGTTACATGTTCTTTGCACTCAGTTAAATTTTGAGCGTCCTGCGATCAGATGCCATATCATATTCCTTTTTGTGTCCACAGCTACCATACAAAACAGGCACTCAGTACGTTTTTCTTTAATTGACTCAGTTGAGATAAAGAGGGGAAATGTTGACAGAATTGTCGGTAAATCGTAGGCATCACTCTTGAAATCTTGATTGTTTTCAGTTGTTCTCCCTAAGAAGAGGTGGTCCAAGAGTATAGTAGATAGTTTGTTAATAGTTTTTAGATGGAATAGTTTTTCTCGGGGCGCCTGGGTGGCTCAGTCATTAAGTGTCTACCTTCAGTTCAGGTCATGATCCCAGGGTTCTGGGATCGAGCCCTGCATCAGGCTCCCTGCTTGGCAGGAAGCCTGCTTCTCCCTCCTACCACTCCCCCTGCTTGGGTTCCCTCTCTCTCTGTCTCTCCCTCTGTCAAATAAATGAATAAAATGTTAAAAAAAAAAAAAAGAAATAGTTTTTCTCATTTGAATTAGAAGATAATAAGTAGTAAACTCATGGGTTAAATAAAGCCCTCTAGAAATTGAACACTTTGGGTGTTTAAAAATGTTTATTTTTCTATCTTCCTGTTTTTCATTTTAAGAAAATTTTTAGCATACTGGTTCTTTGCATCTATATGTTTCCAGTTTCTACTTTCTTTCTTCTTCCTTTGTAGTCACGCATATAGATTTTAACCATTTTTAAGTATGTACTTTGGTGGCTTTCTTTCTTTCTTTCTTTTAAAAGATTTTATTATTTCTTTGACAGAGATCACAAGTAGGCAGAGAGGCAGGCAGAGAGAGAGAGAGGAGGAAGTAGGCTCCCTGCTGTGCAGGGAGCCTGATTTGGGCCTTGATCCCAGGACCCTGAGGTCATGACCTGAGCTGAAGGCAGAGGCTTTAACCCACTGAACCACCCAGGTGCCCCACTTTGGTGGCTTTAAATACATTTTTACTGTTGCACAAGCATCACCACCATCTTCTTCCAGAACTTTCGTTATCCTTCCAGACAGAAACTTTATACCATTTAACGTTAATCCTCCACTTCTCTTTAACTCCAACCTTGACAATCACCATGCTCTTTTCTATCTTGATGAATCTCAATTTAAACTCCTTCCACATTTTAGTTTTTGCGAATAATGCAACCATGAACATGGATTTGCAAATATCTCTTAGAGTCTGTGCTTTCAATGAATTTAGCTATAGACCCAGAAATGGAGTGGCTGGATTCTATGGTAATTTCATTTTTAATTTTTTGAGGAACTATAATGCTGTTTTCCACAGTATTTTATATTCCCACCAACAGTGCACCAAGATTCTAATTTCTCTATATCCTTGCCACTTCTTAGTTTCCGTTTTTGGGAATGGGTATGACTTGATGTCACTTTTAGGGGTTTTTTTCCCCAGGTCATTTGCTTATTTTTGAATCAAATTTTTTGCTGTTGATGGGTTTTAGGACTTTGCCAAATAAAACAGATATTAATCCCTTATCAGATAATATGACTTGCAAATGTTTTCTTCCACAGGTTCTTTTTGCCTGTTCATAGTGTGCTTTGTACAGATTTTTAAATTTTGTTAATTAAATTTTGTGTGTCATTGATTGTTGTGGAATGTGTCTTTGTTGTGAAAGCTAAGAAATCATTGCTAAATCCAGTGTGGTGAAATTTTTGCTCTGAGTTTTCTTTAATACTTTATAGTTTCACATCTTAGGTTTGCTTCTTAGATCCATTTTGAGTTAATTTTTGTATAAGGTGTAAGTAAGCACACACATTCATTCTTTTGCATGTGAATATACAGTTTTCCTAGTCCCATTTATTGAAAAGAGTGTTCTTTCTTTTTTTAAAAAGATTTTAAGTATTTATTTGAGAGACAGCATGGGGGGTGGAGAGAGCACAAGTAGGGGGAGGGGCAGAGGGAGAACGAGACTCCCCACTGCGTTCGGAGCCCGATGTGGGACTCCATCCCAGGAGCCCGGGATCATGGCCTGAGCCAAAGGCAGCTGTTCAACTGACAGAGCCACCCAGGAACCAGGAAAGAATGTTCTCTCATCACAACTCACTCTAGCTGCCTCTTCAAGATCATCTGAACATGTTTGTAAAGGTTTGTTTCTGTTTCTGGGCTTTCTGTTCTGTTCCACTGTTCTGTTTGTCTTTATGTCAGTCCCACTCTACTGTGCTGACTGCAGGTTTGTAGTATGTTTTGAAATCAGTTCCTGTGAGTCCTACAGACATGTTTGTCTAGGATAGTTGTGGTTATTGAAGTCACCTTGCAATGGTATAAAAATTTTATTGTGGATTTTTCTATTACGGCAAAAAAAAATCATTGGGATTGTGATAGAAATTCCACTGAACTTGCATATCACTTTATTGAGTGTTGATACCTTACTACTTTGTCTTTCAGCCCATGAACTCTGGATGGCATTTCATTTCTTTGTGTCTTTTTAAAATTCATCAGACAACATTTTGTAGGTTTCAACGTACAAGTATTTTGACTCTTTGGTTAGATTTACTTCTTGTTTTCTTTCTTTTTTTTTTTTTTTGATGGTTCTTTGTTAATGTAAAGATTTGCAACTGACTTTTGTGTGTTCGTTTTGTATCCTGCAAGTTTGCTGAATTTATTAATTCAGGGTCTTTTTAAATTTTTGATTAGCATAGGAAATTTAATTCTTTATCACGTCTCCTTTTTTTTGTTTTTGAATTTCAGATGAAGCATTATTTTTCTTTTTTTAATGGAGTTTTAAAAAGTATTTTGATTAAAAATTGTTTTCAGTTGTGCATGGTGACACACATTGTTACCTTAGTGTCAGGTATACAATATTGTGAACCAACAACTATATACAGTTTGTGATGTTCAGCATAAGTGTATTTTATAGGTTTTTGTTTTCTTTTGTTTTGTTTTAATGGAATCTTTAGGGTTTTCTGCTGTGATATTTTGTCTTCTGTGAATGGAGATAATTTTACTCCTTCCTTTCCAGTTTGGATCCCTTTTGTTTCCTTATGGGGCCCAAGTGCTCTGTAAAGGACTTCTGCTCTTATGTGTAGGGTAGATGTGGTAAAATCAGGTATCCTCGTCTTATTCCTGATGTTAGAGGTATAACTTTCTTTGAACATTGGAGATGATGGTAGTTTGAGTTTTTCATAGAAGGCCTTTATCATTTTGAGGTCTTTTCCTGCTATTACTTTTTTGTCGAGTATTTTTGTTATTAAAGACTGTGGGATTTTGTCAAATGTCTTTTCTGCAGCAATGGAGATTCTCATGTTGTTTGTTCTTCATTCCGTTGGTGTGGTATATTACAGTGATCGGATTTTGTGGGTTGAACCATACTTGAATTCCAGAGATAAAGCCAAATTGGTCATCATATATAATCTTTTAAATATGCTGTGAAATTTGATTTGCTAATATGTTGTTGATGATATTTCCCTTGATAAATATTAGGAATATTGTTCTGCAGTCATTTTTTTGGTAGTAGTTTTGTCTGGCTTTGGCTATTTCACAGAATAAGATAAAATTATTTCCTCATTCAGATTTTTGGAAGAGTTTGAGAAGGGTCAGTGTTAATTTTCTTGGAATGATTTCTTACATTTAAAAAGTTGTTTTTACCTATTTTGGAAAAATTTATGTATTTATATGACTTCAAGTTACTCTCTAGAGTTCTTTCATTTCACTTCGAAGCAGTCTCTGTAGCATTCCCAGTAGGGCACATTTAGAGGAAATGAAATTCTTTTTCTTTGGTATATATTGGAATATTTTTCTTCCTTGGTTTTATTACTTTATTACTTTTATTTTTTTAGAGAGGGAGAGAGAGATAATGTGGGGAATTTTAAGGAGGCTTCACACCCAGCATGGAGACTGACTTGGGGCTCCATCTCACAACCCTGAAATCATGATCTGAGCCAAAATCAAGAATCAGATGCTTAACTGAGCTACCCAGGTGTCCCCCTCCCTTGGTTTTAAAGGATGGTTTTGTCAGATAGAGACATATTTTCTCTTCACTGTTCACTGTGTGTGTGTATATGTGCGTGTGTGTGTGTGTGTGTGTGTGTGGACACACATGTATACACATACTATAATTAACATATTATTAACAATAATATGTAATAAATTCTTACCCCTGGTCTCCAAGGCCTTTGCTAAGACTTTGTTTATAAACTTTTTGTGATCCTTTGCATGTGATGAGTCACTTTTCTATTATTGGTTTCAAGAATTCGTCTTTGGCTTTTGACAGTTTTGATTATAATGTGTCTTATTGGAGATTTGGGGGATTTATGTTACTTGGAGTTTACCGAGCTACTTGTATTTATGTATCTAACTTTTTTCTCAAATTTGGACAGTTTCTGGCCATTATTTCTTTAAGTAATCTCTACCAATTTTTCTTTTTGTTCTCCTTTAATGTATATATTGACCTGCTTGATTTTATCTTATAAATCCCTTAGATTCTATTCACTTCATTTTTTTTTTTCCCCCGAGGATTTGGTAATTTATATGACTTGGCTTCAAGGTCACACGTTTTTTTTTTTTTTTTCTGCTTCTTTGAGTCTGCTGTTGAACTCCTCTAGTGAATTTTTCAACTTGTGTTTTGTGTATTTCAGGTGCATCATTTCTTTTTTTTTTATTTTTTTACAGTAATCCCCACACCCAACATGGGGCTCAAACTCACACTCCCGAAATCAGGAGTTGCTTGCTGTACTGACTGAGGCAGCCTTGTGTCTGTTAAGTGCATCATTTCTCTTTGGTTCTTTTTAAATAATTTTATCTGTGCTGATATTCTTACTTTATTTTCAGATCTTTTGTTCCTGATTTCTTTGAGACTTTAGTGTTTTCCTTTAGCTCTTTGAACATATTGTAGAGCCTTTTCAAAGTTTTTGTCTAGCAAGTTCAGTGCTTGTGTTCTTCGGGGGTGGTTTCTGGACACTTATTTTGTTTCTTTCAAGAGACCATCCCTCTCAACCTTCAGTTACTTTGTATAACTTGTGAACTTTGAAAATTGATTGTAGGGGTGCATGGTGGCTCAGTTGGAAGATCCTGTGAGCCTTGGTTTTGGGGCCTTGAGTTTGAGTTACACATTGGGTGTAGAGACTAGTAAAAATAACCTAATAAACTAAAAGAGAGAAAGAAAGAAAGAAAGAAAGAAAGAAAGAAAGAAAGAAAGAAAATCGCATGTTTGTTTATTCATATAACAACAAGAACAACAAAAGAACGAAACAACTGCCATGGCTTCGAGTTTTTGCAGATTGCCTCTGTGCAGAGGAAAACTTTCACTAATAATCAGGGCATGTTCTGAGATTTGGGATCAGCATTTCATAAAGGGTTAAGGTCTTTATTTTTCTCATTATATGGTTTCTCTGTGATTGTGTATGTGTGTGTGTGTATGTGTGTGTGTTTAAATCTCTCAAAAGAACACCCACTTTCAAATGTCTTACTTTTCCTCTGATTTGCTCTCCTGCTTCTCAGGACTTAGCTGTTCTATTGTATTCCTCTGTCCATAACCTCTTGTCCTAGCATCTGCGTGTCTCAGGTTCCTCTGCAGCTATCACTAGTGACTTACAGTACATTGTTTCCTGTCGCTTTTCCTAGCCTTGGCCAAGCTGTGTCACTTTTGTTTGTGTCATAACAGAATCATGGGATACAGAAATCAATCCTCAGGCAGTGCCTAAAACCAGTTAAAATGTTCCCAAATTACATCTACCATGTTCTCTCTAGTTCAAGAAAGGGAAATGGAGACGGGTCTGCCACTTACCCCAAACTGCATTATTCCAGGTCAAGAAGGGTTGGAGCACAGATTTCCTAAAATTTTGAGGAAATTTCTTTCTTCCATTTTGAATGTGGTTTTTTCTTGGTTGGACGTTTGCTTGGTTGCTCTAGATCTTTTGTTTGATTTCCAGAGCTTCTATGAAGGCACTCTAGTTAGTATTTAATGTTTCTGTGTGTTGGGGGGCTGCGTTCCTCGATGGCACTAGTCCGTCCTCATGCACACGTCACTCTTCTGGTTTCAGTTCTGGCTTATTGACCTTCAGTAACCAGAGTCAGAACTATGACTAACTGGTAAAAAGTTCATGTATGACCATGGCAAATTTGGACTACATCTTAACCCAAAGCTAGAAAACTGTACCAGGTTGTAGGTAAATTAATTTTCCTTATGGAAAGAAATGATGGGAAGAGACTATTACCTGAACTATAAGTTGTTTGGTAATTGTGAAGAGAGGCAGTATTCCTCGGGTACGAGGTGTTTCTGAACAATAGCACTGATTGTGTCAAGCCTCAGAACTTCACTGTTCTGTTACTGGATGGTTTCTGTGGTTATTCATGTAGGTGGATTGACTAGATGAAGACCTCATAGGAGATGATCACTGTTAGTTACCTGAGAAAAGGGTGTTGGGGAGGGACTAGGTAGTTTACTGCTTACTATAATGTATGCAAATTCTTGACTCTGAGTTCCTCAGGTACAATATATCTACATGTATAGACTTCATCTGTTGGATCACATCCAATGGAGGCAAAATTACCTGGCTGATGCTCCTGTTCCTTGCTGTACTGTAATATGCTGTTGTACCTGGTCTGAGTCTTATTGTCTAATTTTGGGACCTACGGAACAGTGGCAAGCCAGCTCACTTTCTTGATTAACTCCTTTTTACTCTTGATAGTCCTTTCCATTCTATTCAAGGATGGGTTTCTTCTTTGATGGAAATAGATGGCTTTAACACTTGAATATTCAACTAGAAGCTTTTTGTTGGTGTGTGGATATCTGTGTGGGTATGAGGTCTGTGCTTATTTGAAGGCTCAGAAGTTGGTACTCTGACATCACTTGATGCCCTGATGTTCTTCTAGGGCAATGGGTCCTATGGCAGTTTGGTGGTGGTTCTTTATGATGCAGTAGAGTGTGGGAGTGACTTACCTCTGAAGGGGACAGACCAGACAGAACACAACCTCTGTTGAACACAGAGTGGTCCGCTGCTCCAATGGGGAACTTAAAGTTGTTGAAGAAGAAATCCAGGCTTTAACTGATAGAATGAATCTAAGATGGAAGGATGGCAAACGGTGGATGGTAGAAGTAGTAAGAGAAGCCTGTGTGTCCTTAAAATTGTTCTGGCAGCAAAAGAAATAATCAACAAGGGACGCCTGGGTGGCTCAGTTGGTTAAGCAGCTGCCTTCGGCTCAGGTCATGATCCCAGCGTCCTAGGATCGAGTCCCACATCGGGATCCTTGCTCCGCAGGGAGCCTGCTTCACCCTCTGACTCTGCCTTCCACTCTGTCTGCCTGTGCTCACTCTCGCTCGCTCTCTCTCTGACAAATAAATAAATAAAATCTTAAAAAAAAAAAAAGAAATAATCAACAAAATATAAAAGGCACCTGTGCAATGGGAGAAAATATTTGAAAACCATATCTCTGATAAAGGGTTAATATCAACAATATATAAGGAAGTTCCTACAACTCAATATTTTTGTTTTAAAGATTTTTATTTGAAAGAGAGAGAGATCACAAGTAGGCAGAGAGATAGGCAGAGGGGGAGGAGGAAGCAGGCTTCCTGCAGAGCAGAGGGCCTGACATGGTCCTCAATCCCAGGACCCTGAGATCATGACCTGAGCTGAAGGCAGAGGCTTAACCCACTGAGCCACTCAGGTGCCCTGCAACTCAGTATTTTAAAGAAGTCTCATAAAAAAATTGGCAGAGGGGTGCCTGGGTGGTTCAGTGGGTTAAGCCTCTGCCTTCGGCTCAGGTCATGATCTCAGGGTCCTGGGATCGAGCCCCGCATGGGCTCGCTCAAGTGGGGAGCCTGCTTCCACCTCTCTCACTCTGCTTGCCTCTCTGCCTACCAAATAAATGAATAAAATCTTTAAAATAAAATAAACAAAATAAAAAAAATTGGCAGAGGAGCTGAAGAATGTGGAAAAAGGAACCCTGTGTGCCCTGTTGGTAGGAATGTAAATGAGTATAGCCACTGTGGAAAAATGGTGTGTTGGTTCTTTAAAAAATGGAAAGTGGAACTACCATATGATCCCATGATTCTCCTTCTGCATGTATATCCAAAGGAAATGAACCTGGATGACATGGCTGCACTCCCATGTTTATTGCAATATTATTTACAATAGCTAAGATAGGGGAATGACCTAAGTGTCCATGAGGGGATGGAGAAGATATCCTACATCTGTACAATGGAATATCATTCAGCGATGATATAGAAATCCTACTATTTGATGGAACATGGATGGAACTTTAGGGCATTACGCTTAGTGAAATATGTCAGAGAAAGACAAATACTGTACCGTATCACTTCAGTATGGAATCTAGAAAAGCTGAACTAGACTTAGCATGGGATGGTGGATACCGGTGCTGAGAGGGTTGGGGAAATGGGGAGAGGTTGATTAAAGGGTATAAACTTTTTTTTAAGTCAATAATTTGTTTTTTTTTTATTACAATTACAAAAATTGTTTCACAGCCTTAAGACACAGACATGGTCTGAAGCATATAACATAGACAATAGAATTTTCATAATGGACTGATTTAATATGTTTTTAATTCCAAAAAATGTAATGAAAAATGACTACTTCCAAGTTTTAGTTTCAGGCTAAGATGATGCATTTGTTCCATACTTTTGATAAAAGCAGATGATATCGCAATAGCTTGATTTCAGGGAAATGTGTTTCCTTTGCCTTCTTAGCAGTCATGTCAGGTTACTATGGAATGTATGCTGGATTCTAGAAGAAAATCAGACTGAGAAGTTTCCTCACATTCTTTTTAAAAAACTTTTTTTTTATTAACATATAATGTGTTATTTGACCCAGGGGTACAGGTCTGTGAATCGTCAGGCTTACACACTTCACAGCACTCACCATAGCACATACCCTCCCCAATGTCCATAACCCAGCCACCCTTTCCCTACCTGTCTCTCCCCAGCAACCCTGTTTGTTTTGTGAGATTAAGGTCTCTTATGGTTTGTCTCCCTCCCAATCCCATCTTGTTTCATATTTTCCTTCTCTACCCCGGAGCTCCTCCCACTTTGCCTCCCAAATTCCTTATATCCGGGAGATCATAAGATAATTGTCTTTCTCTGATTGACTTATTTGCTCAGCTTAATACCCCCTAGTTCCGTTCACATCGTTGCAAATGGCAAGATTGCATTGCTTTTGATGGCTGCATAGTATTCCATTGTATATATACACCACATCTTTATCCATTCATCTGTTGATGGACATCTAGGTTGTTTCCATAGTTTGGCTATTGTGGACATTGCTGTTATGAACATTTGGGTGCACGTGCCCCTTCAGATCACTACATTTGTATCTTTAGGTTAAATACCCAGTAGTGCCATTGCTGGGTGGTAGGGTGGCTCTATTTTCTACTTTTTGAGGAATCTCGATGCTGTTTTCTAGAGTGGCTACACCAGCTTGCATTCCCACCCACAGTGTAGGAGGGTTCCCCTTTCTCCGCAGCCTCGCCAGCATCTGTTGTTTCCTGACTTGTTAATTTTAGCCACTCTTGACTGATGTGAGTGGTATCTCACTGTGGTTTTGATTTGTATTTCTAAAGGGTATAAACTTTTAGTTATTACATGAATAAGTTCTAAGGAGCCAATGTACCGCATGGGGATTATAGTCAATAGTACTTTATTGTATACTTTCAAGTTGTTAAAGAGAATAGATCATAAATGTTCTTACCACAAAAATGGTATGTTAATTAGATGAGGTGATGGTTTTAATGATTTTGCAGTATGTAAGTGTATCAATTCAGTAAAACTGTAAATCTTATACCATGTTATAAGCCAATTATACTTCAAAAAACTGGGAAAATATTATGCTGAGCCATACACTAATATTGCAATAACCTTGTTGTAAGAAAGATGCTGTGAATATCCTACAGAATAAAAATAGAAGCTCTAAAAAATATTAAGTGTTGTCTCCAAAGCCAGCGATCTAAATAAGCAGAACCTGGAGTGTGACGTTGGTCTATATGATTCCAAAGGCTGTTCTCTTAAACATGACTTTCCACTTGTTCTCAGAGTTGCAATCACTTACTCATTGACCTGGAATGACATACAATTTACCCATCTCATATAATGAAGTTTTTAAGTGAGATTTCTTTTGGGAGAGGGGGCAGAAAAAGATTTTTTTTTGTGTTGAAAGAGAATGAAACACCAAATGTTTTGCCGCATGAAAAAATGACTGAAACCAATGACTCGCATTACCCTTGAACTACATTAGTTGAACAGATGTCCCAGGTCATTGGGGCGGATTCTTAAAGTGACAAAAAGAGAAGAGCCAATCATTAAAGGCCCAGAGGGTCTCACATGATCACTTAATTCTGATTAGTCCCAGAAGAAGAAATTAGAGCACTCTTTTCATTAAAAATAAGTTGTAAACATCACTGACCTCAAGAGTAACAGGACCATATCAACTGGATGACCTCAGTACTCTCATTTCGTTAATAGATTTATTAAGGTATAATTTATATATGGAAAAGTTGACTTGTGTTAGTGTACAGTTCTATGAGTTTTGATCAAAATGCATTCCATGAACTGCCATAACCAAGATAAAGAATAGCACCATTACCTCTCCAAATTTCTCTCCTGCCTGCATCTTGGTAATCCATCCCTTGTGAATTCCAGCCTCTGCGAAGTACTGATCTGTTTCATTTACCTCTAGTTGTGCCTTTTCCACAATGTCCTATAAATGGAATCATATAGTTTGGTTTTTTGAGTTTAGCTTGTTTTATTCAGTAAAATGCATTTGAAATCCACCCATGTTTCTGCATATATTAGTAATCTGTTCATGTCCATTCCTGGGTAGTAATCTACTGTTCAGATGTAACACAGGTTGTGTACCTATACAGGTATTTGCGTTAAAGGATTATGTACAGTTTGGGGCATTGATCCAGAAAACTGCTATCAACATTCACATGTTGATTTTTTCTGCAGCCATAAGTTTCCATGTCTGCGAGCTAAATATGTAGGCGTGGAACCGCTGAGTCATATTGTAGGTGTAGGCTTGCCTAAGTGGATAAGTTAATGCAAGTTGTTTTCCTAAGTAACTGTACCATTTTGTATTCCCAGTAAACATAAGAGTGTCCTAGTTGCTCTGCTTCCTGAACAACACTTGATATTGTCAACTTCTGAAATTTTCATAGTTTTGTATTGCTCTGGCATAAAAAAAAAGAATGAAATCTTGCTATTTGCAACAACATGAATGGATCTAGAGCATATAATCCTAAATGAAATGAGTCAGAGATTGACAAATACCATATGATTTCACACATGTGGGTTTATTTTTTAAAAATTGCTTTCTAATTTATTCATTAGAGCAAGCAAGCACAAGCAGGAGGAGAGGCAGAGAGAGGGGGAGAAGCAGACTCCCCACTGAGCTAGGAGCCTCACTTAGGGCTGGATCCCAGGACATGGAGATCATGACCTGAGTGGAAAGCAGATGCTCTACCATCTGAGCCACCCAGGTGCCCCATCATGTGGGATTTAAGAAACAAAGGAAAAAGAGACAAACCACAAAACAGACTCTTAACAATAGAGAACAAACTGATGGTGACTTCGGGGTGGGGAATGTGTGTGTTGTGGGGGGTGGGGGAAAGAAATGAAGGGAATTCAGAGTACACTTATTTCGATGAACACTGAATATCATATAGAAGTGTTGAATCAATATATTGTACACCCCAAACTACTGTATGTTAACTATACTGGAATTAAAATAAATTTAATTCTCATGTTGTACCGTAGTATGTCATTGTGATTTTAATTTTTATTTCCTTAATATCTGATGAAATAGACTGCTGTTTTTCATGTACTCACTGGCCATCTTTTGCAATATATAAAATTTTCCTCAAATCTATGTCCATTAAAAAAGACTGATGCCGGGGTTCCTGGGTGGCTCAGATGGTTGGAAGTCTGCCTTTGGCTCAGACTGCCTCTCCCCCTGCTGGTGCTTCCTCTGTCTCTCTGTCTCTCTCTTTCTCTCTCTCTCTCAGATGAATAAAATCTTATAACAAAAAAAGATTGATCCTTTTATTTTTGAGGTTTTAATTCAGTACATATTTAGCACACTAGCACATTATTAGAGATCTGTTCTGCAAACACTTTCTTCCAGTTTGTAGCTTGCTTTTTCATTTTCTTAAGAGTGCATTTTGACATCAATTTTTAAATTTTGATGAAATAGAATTTCTCAGTTTTTCTTCTGTGTTTAATGCTTTTTGGATCCTATTAAAAAAAAATCTTTGAAGTTGCTAAGGTTTTCTCCCTTATTTTCTCATAGTAGTTTCACAGTTTAAATTTTATATGTAGGTCTGTGATTCATTTCCAGTAAAAAAAAATTTTAAGAAGGCTCCACACCCAGCCTGGAGCCCAACAAGGGGCCCTCTCCCATTACCCTGAAATCAGGAACTACGTCGAGATCGAGTTGGATGTCCAGGGGCGCCTGGGTGGCTCAGTGGGTTAAAGCCTCTGCCTTCAGCTCTGGTCATGATCCCAGGGTCCTGGGATCGAGCCCTGCATCGGGCTCTCTGCTCAGCGGGGATCTTGCTTCCTCCTCTCTCTCTGCCTGCCTCTCTGCCAACTTGTGCTCTCTGTCTGTCAAATAAATAAATAAAATCTTTAAAAAAAAAAAGAAAAAAAGAGTTGGACGTCCAGCCGAGTGAGCCACCCAGGCACCTCTCCAGTAAATTTTGTTTATGAAATGAAACACAGATGTAAATTTCAGTGTTTTATCTTTGTATATGTCTTTTCACTTGTTCCAGTAATATTTCTTGAAAAGACTACCCTATACTTAAGTGCTTTTTCACCTTTGTTGAAAATCATTTGACCCTTTATGTGTGGCTTTATTTCTAGACATTGTTCTGTTCTGTTCATGCTCCTGCCTATCATTTCACCAATGTAGTATGCTGTGGTAATTCCTGTAGCTGTATAATAAAGCATGAAATCTGATTGCATTAGTTCAACAACTTTGATTTTCAAAATTATTTTGTCTATTTTAAAACGTGTTTTTCCCATATAAATTTGAGAATCAGCTTATAGATTCCAATTTTTCCAAATCCTGCTTGCATTTTGATTGGGATTATATTGGAATTATAGATTGATTTGGGGTAGAATTGCCTTTTTTTAACAATAATTGGTCTTTAAACTCATTTCATATCTCCCTTTGTTTAGGTTGTCTTTGGTTTATCTCATCAATGTTATCTAATTTTTAGGCTATATATATATTTCATATACATATATAATATATAAATATTGCACATATTTTATTGTTTTTATATCTAAGTATTCCATGTTTTTCTGATGTTTTTGTAAATGGCACGTTAAAATTGAATTTTCTAATCATTCCTTTTTTTTTAAGATTTACTTTAAAGAGAGAGTGTGTGAGCACATGAATGGGGTGTGCGGCAGCGGGAGAGGGAGAGGGAGAACGTCAAGTAGATTTCCTGCTGAGCATGGAGCCAGATGCAGGGCTCCATCCCTTGACCCTCAGATCATGATCTGAGCTGAAATCAAGAAGTTGTATGGTTAACCAACTGAGCCACCCAGGAGCCCAAATCATTCCTTTCTTGTAGGAAGAAATAGAATTGATTTTTGTATGTTGACACTGTATCTTGTGACCTTGCTAATAAACTCATTAGTTCTAGGAGCTATTTTTGTGGGTACCTACAGATTTTTTGAGCAAAATGTCATGACATTGGTGAATAGGGCCACTTTTATTTCTTCCCTTTAAAAATCTGTACTTTTTTTTTCTTTTTATTGAGATGTGTACCCATCAAGTTCTCTAGCATGATGTGGGATAGGACTGGTGAGCGTAGACATCCTTGGGATGATCTGTAGGAGGAAAAGATTCAGTCTTTTACCAATATGCATAAACTTATCTGTAGGATTATCATTATTATTTCTTTTGGCATGGTGCCATTTGTCAGATGTAGGAAATTCCCTTATTTGTCACTTGTCAAGATTTTATGAGTGATTATTGAATTTTGACAATAATTCTTGCATCTGTTGATATGGTAAAATACATTGATTTTTATTTTATTTTATATTTTTAAAAGATTTTATTTATTTATTTGACAGAGATCACAAGCAGGCAGAGAGGCAGGCAGAGAGAGAGGGGGAAGCACAAGCAGGCAGAGAGGCAGGCAGAGAGAGAGGGGGAAGCAGGCACCCTGCTGAGCAGAGAGCCTGATGCGGGGCTCCATCCTAGGATCCTGGGATCATGACCTGAGCTGAAGGCAGAGGTTTTAACCCACTTAGCCACCCAGGCACCCTAATATATTGATTTTTAAATCCATGGGAATCACGTCATGAAAACAATGTAAAGATGAATGATAATGGAAATTATAATTACTTTATTTATTGTGTGCTTACAACATGCTCAGTACCTCCTGGTTGGGAAATTTTGATTCTTTATGCTACCTGACTCACTTCTGCTTCCATGAAAGTAAGCCTCCTAAGCTTTAAGGATTCTATTTGAAGGAAAATATTTTGGGGAGGGGGGTAAGGAATCACCCTAAATATATCAGATGGAACATGCCATGGTAAAATATATAATTCTGTTAGAATCCAGAGAGTAGAGGTAGGTAAAACAGTCTGTTTTTAAGTAAGGAGGAAGAGTGGAACTTGGTGGTGAACAAGACGTTAGAGATTTGGGCAGAAGAGCATGGTCTGAGAAGGTAGGAAGCTCAACACACATACCCACATTACTGGTTGCATGCCTCTCTTCCACCTCCCGTTCTTGAAATTAAGTACTCTCTAATAAACTGGTCATCTAGCATAAGAGAGAGAGTCCCAGAAGAAATGATGATAGTGTTGATAATAACTATGTTGAATTCTGAAGTGGAAGTCAGGGGTGTTAGAATTGGTGCCTTGTGAAACCTACGCCACCTGAGGACTGCCATAGGCTGGAGCAGGGCATTGATGACCAAACAAAGGGTTGGAGTGGGGCTCTACATTGCCCTCTGGAAGGCATGTATACAGAGGTCAGAATCGTTGGGATAGAACACATGGCTTCAGGGTGGCTGAGATTACTAGTAAACCTCAGGAGTTTAGCCTAGATTTGGACCAACCAACCACAAACCCATAAACTCTAAGCATCAGTGGGAACAGTCCGCCCCTAGGAGGTAACAACTGACCACAAGTGCGGATCCACCAACCACGAGCAGGCAACAACTAACCCAACGTGGAGAACAGGTGACCCCCATTACAGAACCACCATCCACATGTGCTAAAGAAGGAATGGAGCAGACGACCCCGTATCAGTGTAAATCCAGAGACAGTACCAAGGTGTGGAAGGCAGCTACGGGGACTGAAATGCCCACAAAACGTGGTGCGGCAGAATGATCTTCTAAAGAGTCTAGCACTTCAAGAAAGCACAGAGAGACAGATGAGATGAACAACATTAGTCACCACCAGCTAAAGAAGACAGTGAAGCAAAATAGGAGTTAGAATCAGAGCAGAACCGAGATACGGGATATCTCCCCTGATCCAAGTCATGCACTGTGTGTCGAGAGGCCTGGAGTCCTACAAATTATCTGTTACCTCTCCAGAGGAGCCTGTTGAGAAATAGCCAACCACACAGAGACCAGACGTTAAACCAACAGGGTCCACAGATGGTGACAATTGAAATAAAATCAACAAGATATGAAGAAGAAAAAGAAGGGCAACTCTTTTCTTTTCTGAAACCTTGAGTCCTATCTCGAATCAACATAAACATTTTGAGGACCGTTCTCTAAACCAAGCATTGTGCAAGATGCAGGATATATGGCCATAAACAAGACCAATAAGGCCGTCACTCTTCATAGGTCCTCCGACCTAGATGGGAAGAGATGATCTAATCCAGCGATAACCACGTCAGAAATAGAACTGTGCAACGTGGTAACTAGGAAAGCTACGTGGTTCTAAAACTTTGTCATGGAGGATAAATAAGTGCTCCCTGAGAGAGAGGAGGAGGAGAAATCAGGACTTCTCCCGGGCTGTGTACTTTACAGCCGCAGGAGGTAATTGTCCTCAGAGAGTACAACAGGACTAGCATACCCAGGAGTTGTGCGATGTGAATGTCCTCGTGAAATTGATCATTGAATTGGGAATCACAAAGATGAGTCGGAGTGATGTTAACTTAATATCACGAGGGCTTCTTTCTAAGAATAACACATCCTAAGGTCCTGTTGCAGAAGCGAGCAAGCATGGAAAGTTGGATACCTTATAAGAAGCTTAGCGAGGAGAGTGTACAAGATAAGGCGCTGGGCAGGTAGGGGCCAGAACACTCAGAGACTTACAGATTTTTGTGGAGAAATTTCTTTTTGTCCTAAAAACCATGGGAAGCCAGTGAAGACTTAAGAAGTAGGGGAGGGCATGATTACAACAATTCCTGTGCATCATCTCAAAAGAATTTGGGGTCAGGGCCTGCATATGGGTAGACAAAAGAGAGCCTTGCTGAAGGTTTGAGACATCCGTATTGAAGTGGCATATTGATGATGCTGGTAGAACAGAGAAGAGTAGGGGGATTTAAGTGTCTTTAGTGGGCAGATGTGATTTTAGTGGTATATGGAAGGAGAGGGGAGATTCCAGGATGGCACCCAGTTTCCTGTCTGGCAGAACCGGCTGGTTAGTGGTTCCTTTCACTCAGAGAGGACTTTCTGGAGGTGGACCCGGTATGGTTTGGCTTCGCGGGTGGTGTCATCCATTCTGTTTTAGGGATGTCAGTTTCCAAAGACCTGAGTGAGCTACCATGCAGACCGTTGCTTCTGCAGGCTTGCCTGAAAACAAAAAACAAAACAAAACAAAACATTATTAGCTTTCACTAGGATGTTGCTAGTGGCCCCAGAGTAAAGGACATGAATTCAGAAGATCCTTCGAATGTAACATCAGCATAACTTATACCTGGATTAAATCTCAGGGAGAAGGGAGCTGGAAATACCAAGGATGACTCATAAATTTCGACTTCTGCAATTGATAGGGATAACTCTGCTCTGTGATCACTACTTGGATTAAAAGCATATGTATTTGGCTGCACTTTCCTTTATGCCGTGGCACCAAGGAAGCTGAGCAGAAAATGGGCCATAGAAGGGAGACGAGCTCCAACGTGTGCATACGTGATCAAAATGTGCGTGCACTTTTGCTGTTTTGCAGCCTTAATTGGAGCCAAGAAGGATTCTCAATTGCTCATTAGCAGTTCCCGCACACCTTTGGTTGAATAAGTCATCATTTCTAAGGCAAGCACTTAAAAACAGAAAGTCATCACTTTGCTGGGAGGTGTTTCCATCCTTTCAGCACAGAGACTTAGACTTCTGGGGCAGTTATGTGATCTGGATACATTTTACTGGGTGATATTTTTTTCTTTGCATTTTCATGGCTGTGGTTCTGCCTTATCAAAAGCAAAAGGAAGAACAGTGGTGAAGTTTGGAGATCACTTTGACTAAACACCTGTTCCAGCTTTTGCTTTCTTTGCTAGTGCTCCGTAAGTCTTGAGTTAGCCTCATACATTTTGCATCACTGGTAATTATATAATGATTCTTCCTTCATAATGAAAATCCACTTGGGTTTGCCATGTAGACCAGGGAGATAATTAAAGTAGATTAATCAAAGACCCCTGTGATTAACAGTTTTTGACATACCCACAAATCTACTGTAGGCGTTGGGTGACGACTGTTGGTAGAGATTCTGTCTCTGGGTCTGTTAGATTTTGAATATGGATGAAAAACCAGTTAAAAGCGATGCTTTGTGAAATAGCATTTTCAGAAAATCTGTATCTTTATGTGGAACTTTTTTTTTTTAAGATTTTATTTATTTGACAGAGAGAGAGGTCACAAATAGGCAGAGAGGCAGGCAGAGAAAGAGGGAAAAGCAGACTTCCCACCAAGCAGAGAGAGCCCGATGCGGGGCTTGATCCCAGGATCCTGAGATCATGACCTGAGCTGAAGGCAGAGGCTTAACCCACTGAGCCACCCAGGTGCCCTGTGTGGAACTTTTAATGGAATGCAATAATTTTTTTTCCACCTCCAGTGTCCCCCAAATTCTCAAGTGACTGGTTTCTTCATGTGTCCCTTGTTCGGTTGTGGCCAGAAGTGTCTGCCAAGATCCTTTGATAACCTTTCAACAATTTCTATAGGGAACGGGGAAGGAAGCAAGGCCGTTATAGGGCTTACTTGGATAGAGGCAGAAGGAGCAACTGACTGAGGTAACTTTGCTTTTGCCTCAGTATGGAGAGTCCATTTTCTTGGCCGCTTATCATGCCTGCAAAGAGCTCCTCCTTGAACTGGCAAGTCCATTTTCTTAACATAGTGACCATTTTTATACCAGAATCCTGAGAAATGAATGCCATCTTGGGAGAGTTGCCCATGGCAAGGATTGTATAGACAGTGTATTACTGAATTTTTGAGAAGTCCGCTTGGGATTCAATCCGTTGACTTTCTGAAAATATGTCAGTAGAATTAACAGAAGGTATTCACGACATGTGATTTTTAGGGCACGGCCTGGGTCTCTGACTAGGAACAAGACGTTTTGACGTAAGACCAATCCATTACATTTATCTTCTGGAAAAGGAACAGAGTACAGAATGCCAGAAACAACCTCAATTTACATCTGGCATCTGTCCTCTCTGTAGAACTCTTCCTGTCTCATACCATCCCGTTCCTCTGTTTCGTTTTCTTCCTCATCCTCTCCCTGATCCCGGCCTCAAAAATTATCTTTGTCAAAACATCTTGTGTTCTCTTGCTTTCAGCTGTGGTTTATTGGTCCTGACAGTCTTTCTGGAAGACTCTCATGTGTCCTCCAACCCCATCCCTGTCTTCTCTCTTCTGCCACCTGTGCTTGTCCATTCCAGTTATGATTGCCATTTCCCAAAGTCTGAGGCTGGAAAGGCACTAAGAAAATGCCTTAGTAAATTAGGTAAGGTGGTTCACTCACATTTACAATTTAAAGAATTTGGAAGAGTACCTGGAAGAAAATGAAAACCACTCATAGATAGCCCCCTCGATCCCGGAGATGGTCCACGGTTAGGAAACACCTACTGAACATTCTTCATCTGATACTCGATGCCAAGATCATTCCAAGTTTAAATGCATGAGATTACGCAAACATGCCATGTTATACCTTTTTACCCTGAAGTAGTGAAGATCTCTTTCCACATCAATATACAGAGAGCTGTGCAGTCATTTTAATAGTTGTGAAATGGTGCGTTGTGCATTTTAATAATATTTATTCAATCGGATCGGCAGTTGAACAGGCATTTGAAGTAGACACAATGTGTCTTCACTGTTTGAGCATTCTCTGCTGTCTGCTCCCATCTCCCCTTCTTGTTTTCTTCTTTCTGTTCCTCCAGTGCCAAGGTCCCTCCAAGCTAATTCTAGCTGAAGAGGCTACTGTGCTGGGACTCCCTGTGTCATCAGAGATCTCTCGTCACCTGAAGAAGTGGCAAGGCACAGTATAGGACATCCTCATCAGGTCCTTCAGGGGGTAGGAGGACAGATTATTGGCCATTCGCTTTGTTTTCCTTTCATTACCAGCTTTCCGGAATGTCTGATCTTTCTGTTTCTGTTTTCTAAAAATCCTTTCCAATCTCTGCCCCGCCCCCCGTGTGAAACTGCATTCTCACAGGTTACTAGTGATTTTTTGATCACTAGATGCAAGAGGGCTTTTATGCCTTACCTCTGTGCCCTGCCACCGGGATTAGCCTCTCTTTAGAAGTCTTCCCTTGTAGATTTGTCGTTCTGCATTTCTGATTGCGCATCCTCTGTTCCCTTTGATGGCGTTTCTTTCTGCTTTCTTTCCACTGGGACCTTAAAGACTCAGTCTTTGGCCTTTTGTTCTTTTATCTTTACTCTCCTTTTCTTTTCTCCTTCTCTCTCTCCTGTTTTCTTTGTTTGTTTGTTTGTTTCCCCCTTAAACCATGCTCTGTTCAAGCTTCTCTGTGTGTGTCAGAGTTTGACACCATGCTTTAAATCACTCAGACCTAAGAATTTGAAGTTCTCTTTGACTCTGCTTTCCCCTCCTAATCTACTGTCCTCACATGCTGTCCGTTATTCAAAGTAACCCCCAGGCACTTTCATATACTGGAAATTGCTACAGCCTCTTTGGAAGGCATTTACACCCTATGTATTAAAATCGAAAATGCATACGTACTTTGACCTGGCAATTCTAATTCTATGAAACCATTCAATGGGAATACTTTGAATGGGCCAACATTATGTGAATATGGGTTTGCTTTGAGACACTGTTTGCAGTAGAAAGAAAAGAATCTACCCACAAGCTCCCTGGGAACTGGTTCACGGTACATCCATTCCCTGGGCTGTTGCTATTGATAAGAACGATGTGGATTTATACACAGTGATATGGAAAGATGTTCATGCATGCCATTAAGATACAATCATGTATTCATGTGGAACATCTTAGTTTTGTGTATACACCCATATGGAGACACACACCCCAACAGGCGTGTTGTGTGTGTGAAAAAGCTGTTACATACCAAATGGTTTAAAATGGTCACCCTGTTGGGAGAGGGATTTGGATGGAGCACAGGGTCTACTTTGCCTTTGTGATGCAGACATTTGTAAGCAGTTTGGATGTCTTGAAATGAGACATTTTAAAATAATGATTCAGAATTCTTTTCGATATTGTGTCATCCAGTCTTAAATTTGCATCACCCACAATGGTCTACGTAGGGCCTCCCACTCACTGCAGTTTTTCACTAGACCTCTGACCTGGGACTTTCCAAATGTCTTTGAAATAAGGGAATAGGCTACCCTGGCTATCTCCCATTCCAGTCTCCCCCCCCCCCCCTCCCCTCCCAATTAAAGCTTTTATTTATTTATTTCACAGAGAGCACAAGCAGGAGGACCAGCAGGCAGAGGGGGTGGGAGAAGCTGGCTTCTCGTGAGCAGAGAGCCCAAAATGGGGCTCGATCCCAGGACCCTAGAATCAGGATCCGAGCCCCACCCCCCCAGGGGCCCCTCCTATGGCAGTCTTAAGATTCAGTGGATAAAGTGCATATGTATGAGCTTTGAAACACCCTGAACAGCATGTTAACATCACCTCTATCCCTTGACTGGCAGCATAGCCTTGGGGCTTGAGGACTGGGGGGTGGGGGAGTCACTGGAAGAGTCCCTCTGAAGTAATGGAACTAAAGCCCTAAGGTTGCAACCCCTGGAACAACGAAGTCATGCAAGGGGGTTTTCAGCTTTAATAAATGACCCTTCCCTAACTAATGTTAACATTCAAACCACTTTTGGTTTTCACCACATTGGCTGGCAGAGCGGCCTCCTAAATCAATTTGTCTTTGCGATGATAAACAATGCAGGCAGCTTGCTGGTGCCATTGGACTCACACTTATTTGTAAGCCTAATTGGGACTATTAACATTCCAAGGACAAGGGAGCCTATATAATAATGTGGGCACAGAGCTAGAAATGTTCTCTAAATATTTACAAGTGCATCAATTTCCCTTTAAATGAGCTACTTTAATAAAAGCACGTGGTCTGCCTGATGAAAAATCTCATTACTTGCATTGAATTGTAGCAGAGGAATTGCCGATAGTACGTATGGGGTGGAGGTGTAAACCATGTTTCCTGCTGCCCCTGTGGCTCATTGTGTCTATGAAGACGTCAAAACAGTTGTATTGATCTTATTTTCCACTTTCTATGAAGACACATTGGACAGCTCACTGGGAGATTTGCAATGACACCGTAGTCTAGAGCTCCTGTTATTTGAGTCTTTGGACAACATTGTCACAGGCTCTGTTTTTGGGTGGCCACTGCCCACCTACCAGACTGCACCATAGGTGTGGTTATGAGTATTGGAAGTGTGAACCAGAAGTGAAACCTGGGCCTCAAAAATATTTCAAGTTCTAGCAGTCACTGCCAAACTCTTTGGGCCCATGATTTAGAGGAGGTAAGGGCACTCAACCAATATTTTTTTCCTACTAGACATCAGGAAGTAATAATTGCTATGGATATGGGAGTGTTCAAAGCCTTCAAGAACCTTCCAATCTACCACATGAATATTACTCTACAAGGAACTTGATAATGTTGGTTGTGGTTAACAGTGAAACTTAGGGGGACAGAGAGGCCTACTAGTGCGTTCCTTGCCAACATGGTATGTTTCAGGTGGTGGTGATTGAAGAACTTTAGGGCTTGTGGAATACAGGGTTTCTGTTTATGGGCCAGCCACTTTCTTTTTTAAAGTTGACAACACTGTTCCTCTGACAAGCTTGGATGTACGTGAGAATTTATACTATGTTTTGCTACTGGTGATGTTGGAGAGTGTATATTTTCTCAAGGTGTATTTTCTCAAGGTAGGCTTCATGTTCCTTTAGGTTGAGTTCTAGAAATAACACACATTTCATAAGCAAAATACGTATTTTATGTGGTAGAGATCTTAGTCCATTTGGGCTACTATAACAAAATTACCATTGAATTGGTGTTTGAAACAGCAGAAATTTAATTTCTCACAGTTTTGGAGGCTGGGAAGTCCGAGGTCAAGGGAATGGCAGATTCAATGTCCTGTGAGTGCCTGCTTCTTCTCCCTGTCATGGTGCTGTGTGCTTACATGGCAGGATTGGTGAGAGAATGCTTTAGGAACTTTATCTCAGGGTCATTAATCTCATTCGTGAGGGCTTCACCCTCATGGCCTAATCACCCCACCAAGGGCCGATTTCTAAATACTATAAAATTAGGTTTTAAAATGAATTTGACAAAGACACAAACATTCGGTCTACATAAGTAGCATACTGTTTTCTTTCATCAATTAATTGGTTTGATCTGTAACATTCATTGGTGGTGAAACCTAACTCCCAAAATTTCACTGGGCACTTCATTCCTGGGTATTTGTAGTTCAATTCAATGAGGCTTCATTGTTCCCTAGCTGTGTGCCACAGGCTCCATTCTGACCACTGGCCACTATTGACAATGAATAAGACACAGTCCTGTTTCTCTTAGGTCCATCAAACCTAGTGGTAAGCTAAGTGTCTGGTGTGGCCCTAAAAAATCCTGAATGTGCTCTCAGATTATTCTTATGTCAATAAGAGAGGTGCTAACCAGTATTCTGGGAAGACAGTGGTAGGTGAGAAGCAGTTGGAAGGTGCAAGGAGTGAACAGAGAAGTTGGCATAACCAAGGCCAACTGATGACTAGTGACTTATTCAGCAACCTTTGAAGACTGACCATTGAACCATTCAAAATCAGATCTCCCAACTGTCTTGATTTTGTTACTTTATATGGCACAGTCTAAAAAGGCAAAACTTTTTCTACCTTGCTGAAGAAAGGGAAGTAACTTTCAATGATCCAAAGATACGTATTATGAAAAACAATAACCGAATTAATGAAGTAGCAGTTTTAAAGCAGCTTAGTTTTATTTATTGCCTTATTATTTTAGACATCAATAACCTTTTAAAATAACACCTAGGGAACGATAGAGCTGCTGAATTTGGATCCAACAGACGCCTTATTATAAGGTTTAGATGATGAGTTCTATAGCAATAAAATGTCAAGGTGCCCGTGGGCATTGATGAGTTTCTGGGTGATTACACCACGAAACCATATTTCAAAATGTCACCTTCCCTGGCATGTAGATGAGAGGTTTGCAAAGCATGTTCAATGTCCTGGGTGGAGGCCACCAGCTCATGATTCCTGTCAGGGTCACACAGCGACAAAGCATCAGCTTTTGACCTCTTGGACCCAGGCCACAAAAAGAAAGAAAATCTTTTAAGTACTTGTTTGTTTTCCCAGACGGACATGAGAGTCTAAAGCAGCTTTGCTAATTAGAAAGTGTCTTGTCAATTCATTCTGAAACATAGTTTATTCAATCCACTTAATTTTTCGCTCATTCGTATGGGTGCATTAGTGATTGTGGCACGTTGGCAGAACTAGGGATAATTCATTTACCCTCTGTCAGTGTACAGAATGTATAGAAGGCGTGGAATTGAAGGCTTATGTTAGCAATTTACTAGGTAAATTATCCCAGAATTTCTGGGAAAGAGATTTGAAGTCGCACATTTACAAACCTATAAATAATATGGAAGTAAAAAAAAAAAATGATGCCTATAAGGGATCGAAGATGCCCTGGAGAAATGCTTAGAATCAGTGAAGAAAAGCAGACAGTGGAAAGGTTATCTTTAGTACTATCTCAATTACGAAGAAGTAAGGGACCCAAAAACAAAACGAAAAGGAACTATGTCAAATGTGTTTGCAGTGTGTTTCTTCAGGAAGGTGGTGAGTTTATGGCTGGTTTTTGTTTTCTTTTGCCACATTTTGTGTGCTTTCGAAATACTCCTTCATGAATGTGTGGGGTAAACATAATATGAGTGCATGATATTTCTCACAAGAATAAAGCCATACGGGAAAGCACCGTGAACAGAATTGAAATCATCCCTCACCCTCACCCTATGGCTTTTTGTAAAATTTTAAACTTTATAGATAACACTCGCCGTTTCCACCGACTTCGTTATTTTTTAAAGTTTGGCTATGTCACTAAATATATTTTGGCTCCTTCATTTCACCTGCTGTGTTGTATTCCATTTCGTGACATTAGCATACTTTATTTACCTCTTCTGTTGCTCATGGATATTTCTATTATTCCTACTCTTCCAACATTATTAATAATCCAGGGAATACCCTGGGGCCTTCCTCCTTATTTGTGTATATATGTGATCGTTTCTCTAGGCAGTAATCAAGAAATTATACATCAGGGGCCAAATCTGGCTCATTGCCTGTTTCCGCAAATCAAAGTCCATTGGAACACCGCTCCGCCCACTTGTTTGTGCTTTCATCCCATAATGACAGTGTTGAGTACTTGCCGCAGAGATGATGTGGACTGCAAAACCTCCAATATTTACTGTTAGGCACTTTGCAGGAAAATCGGTGACCCCTCATTGGGGGCATTATCTAGGCACAATTTGAGAGGTGGAGCCGAGTCACTCTACAATGTGCTTGTGGAAAATGACCCTCTTTCACCCTCGTGCTCGAGTTCCAGTGCCGCCCCCCCCCTCCCCCATTTTCGGCCAATGGTTGTCAGTGTGAGACTTAAAAAATTTTCCCAGACTTTTGGATGGTCCTAGGATCTGTTGTCATGTTAATTTGCATGTCAGGGATTAGTGGTGAGGTTGTGTGACTTTCCAAATGTTTATTGGCTCTTTTTTTTTTTTTTAAAGATTTATTTATTTATTTATTTGACAGAGAGAGAGAGAGAGAGAGAGAGAGAGAGATCACAAGTAGGCAGAGAGGCAGGCAGAGGGAGAGAGAGAGGGGAGGAAGCAGGCTCCCCGCTGAGCAGAGAGCCCGATGCGGGACTCTATCCCAGGACCCTGAGATCATGACCTGAGCTGAAGGCAGCGGCTTAACCCACTGAGCCACCCAGGCGCCCCTGTTTATTGGCTCTTTTTAAAAGAATGTGTGAATTACCTGTTAATAGCCTTTGCTCATTTTTTCTGTTGGGCTCCTTGGGTTTCCTTTCTTTCTTTCTTTTTTTTTTTTTTTTGTAAGATTTTATTTGACACAGAGAGATCACAAGTAGACAGACAGGCAGGCAGAGAGATGGGGGAAACAGGCTCCCTGTCGAGCAGATAGCATGATGCGGGGCATGATCCTAGGACTGGGATAATGACCTGAGCTGAAGGCAGAGGCTTAACCCACAGAGCCACCCAGGTGCCTTCATTGGGTTTTCTTAGGATTACTTCTTTATGTACTCTTTTTTTTTTTAAAGATTTTATTTTTAAAGTAATTTTAACACCCAGTATGGGGCTAGAACTCTTAGCCCCAAGATCAAGAGTCACATGCTTGACCGAGTGAGCCAGCCCTCTTCATAAAATCTTGATGCTAATCCTGTGTTGATGGGCTTTCTGGTTACTTAGTAGAATAGTAATTCATGCCATAAAATAGAGTCAGATTTGGCAGTTTCTGTTATAGTGTATGCTCATTTACTGTCGTAATTTGAAAAATTTTCCCCATCCTGAATTTTTTTTTCTGCTTTTGGGGTTTTCAAATTTTGCTTCTCATGTTTTTATCCTTAATTTACCTTTATTTTTGTGGTGTGTGTGAGGTGGGTCAGATCGTGAGTATCATACCTTGTCCACAGAGAGATCTGCATAATCATTTTAATGACTGCATAATTATTTATTAGCATTCATTCAATTAATCTCCTCTTATTTTATACTTACTTGAGACCAGATTTTTCCCTTTTATAAATGATGCTAAGGTGAATGTTCTTTTAAAATGAATACGTTTTGGGGCGCCTGGGTGGCTCAGTGGGTTAAGTTTCTGCCTTTGGCTCAGGTCATGATCTCAGGGTCCTGGGATTGAGCCCCACATCGGGCTCTCTGCTCAGCAGGGAGCCTGCTTCCCCTTCTTTCTGTGCCTGCCTCTCTGCCTACCTGTCAAATAAATCTTTAAAAAAAAATAAAATAAAATGAAGACGTTTTGCTGTTAGAAAAACAAAGAAAGCAAGAAATGGGGCCACTTTGAAAGATACCAACCACCTTCTAAGTCCTTTTACATTCAGAATTCATGATTTCAATGAGCATTTTTACGTCCATCCTATGAGCTGGGAACCATTTCTGGATGCTAAGTCTCTATGGGATTTATGGGAGACTGTCCCCCAGCATCTACTCCAACTTTCTTTCTGGTTATCTGCCTATATTGCCGAGTTTTTGAAAATTAAAAATCTGTGTCTCCCAAAGTCTCCTTGTAGCTTGAGTTCTCCTCGTCTTCATCAAATACGTGCACTCACGTGGGACTTAGCAGCAGTAAAAGAGGTGGTAGCGGTCCAGCTGTCCTTGCTGTTGCCATCCCCAAGCCCCGCTGTAAAGAATGAGGGCATTTCTGAAGCTGCTTATTAGCCCCTTATTAGCATATAACCCCTTATATGCTAGTGCTCCCTGATTCTCCTGAGTTTCTGTGGGGCCAGCCAGACGTGTAGTTCTGGGAGCCATTCATGGAGATCCGGTCCTGAGCCCACTCCTCCATCGCTTCCATCTATCTTGTAAGGATCCAATTCTTTGTGTTCTGTTGCTTTCTGGTTAAACATTTGGGGATGGTTTCTGTTTCCTGAAACTGAGTCCTGTCTTAGACAACTCTCTAAAGATGGAGATGGATTAGAAACAAAGAATTCCCGTAGAGTTTGCCAAGAGGCAGTCCAGTCATGTGCTAGGTACTGGGGAATCACAGAGAAAGGACCATTTTTGCTTGCAGGTGTCAGGAAGAAGTTTACCGATGAGGTGGTTTTTGGCTGAGTCTTAAAAGGTCATGTTGGCAGAGAGACCAGCCTGAAAAAGTCCAGCAACCTGTGAACCTACACATAACTTGGTGTCCTGAATCTTGGGGTGTGTAGTAGCAAGACAACTTGCTGGTTGTGTATGGGACAGCTTGGAGAGGCTTAAAAATGTAGCCCAGGAGAACCTTAGGAAAAGGATGTGACAGATGCAAACATGAATGAATGAATGAATGAATGAATGAAATAAAAAAAACAACACGTGATGGGTTAAGTCAAGGATTCCTAAGTTTTTGTCTGATAAGCACCTGCTCCCTCCCTTCCGAACAAATCTTCCTGTATTAGAAGGTAAACTCAATCCTAGCTGTGTTGTTCTTTTTTCTCCATGTCCCTTGTAACTGCCAGCCCATGATACTGGTGAGTAAATACTGGTTCAATGTTTGATCTGAGCTACTTGATTGTTCCTTTAAGGGTAATTAACAACGAAGAAAATCAATGTGCTATTCTGAGTCACTGTTTTGAAAAGATTTAAACACTTGCCATAGATTATTAAACATTTTCCCCCTGCATTTTATCTTTATGTGACTCAAGCAATAGCTCTTTTTCCCTATTTCTTCATGAGTTGATCAGAAAAAGCATTACCTTATGTCTCTTTGTTTTCCTCTCAGGTGAAATAGTCTATGCCTTTCCCTAAAGCCTTTGCTAAACCTCTCACTTCTGCAGCAGAAAATCTAGTGCTTTTTTGTCAAAACTAATAACAACAATGGTCGCTAATGATATTAGCACTAACACTACCTTTTTTTTTTTTTTTTAAAGATTTTTATTTATTTGACAGAGAGAAATCACAAGTAGATGGAGAGGCAGGCAGAGACAGAGAGAGAGAGGGAAGCAGGCTCCCCACTGAGCAGGGAGCCCGATGTGGGACTCGATCTCAGGACTCTGAGATCATGACCTGAGCCGAAGGCAGCAGCTTAACCCACTGAGCCACCCAGGCGCGCC
>NC_081575.1:31646139-31657164 GCF_022355385.1 Mustela nigripes
TTTGGATTTCATCAAGATCAAAAGCTTTTGCACAGCAAAGGAAACAGTTAACAAAATCAAAAGACAACTGACAGAATGGGAGAAGATATTTGCAAACGACATATCAGATAAAGGACTAGTGTCCAGAATCTATAAAGAACTTAGCAAACTCAACACCCACATTATTTTGTTTCCTTTTTGCATATGAATTCGTACTATAGACATGCTATGGTCCCGATCTTACCTTGTCTAGGGATGGCCATCACTTTAGACTATGGTTTAGATTGGATTTTCCTGTTCTGGAGCTGTTACAATGGCAGAGAAGGTGGGGGCCCTTAGAGAACATTAACTACCTCCCTGTACAGATCTGGAAACTGGACCCCAGTGAGAAAGGACTTCTTCTAACTCACAAATGAGTATGGCATCTGAATCTAAATAGATCAATGAACCTTAAAAGGTGAAATTAACCTGTGAAAATACTAAACGGAGAAGTATCAGCTGGTTGAGTACCTTACTGTATTTGCTTTCTGCTAAAATCCCTATGTCTGGAAGGGTGTCCCTTTCTTCTTGTCAGGTCCAAGCTCTTCCACAACTTTCTGTAGAGTCCCAAGGGAGTATGTGCCTCTTATTTGTTGGCTAGGCCAGCATTTCCCTCTCATTCATTCATTCATATAAATTACAGTTCTAGGGGTGCCTGGCTGGCTCAGTTGGTTAAACAACTGCCTTCGGCTCAGGTCATGATCCCGGAATCCCAGGATCGAGTCCCGCATCGGGCTTCCAGCTCCACGAGGAGTCTGCTTCTCCCTCTGACCTTCTCCCCTGTCATTCTCTCTCTCACTCTCTATCAAATAAATAAATAAAAATCTTTTTAAAAATTACAGTTCTGTTTCTTCTTCATCTCCTATTTTTTTTTAAAAGAGTTTCTTTATCTATTTGAGTGAGAGAGAGACATATAGCAACAGAGAGCAGGAACAGGGAGGAGTGGGAGAAGAGGCTCCCTGCCTGGCAGGAAGCCTGACGCGGGGTCGGATCTCAGGCTTCTGAGATCATGACCTTAAGTGAAGGCAGACCCTTAACCCACTGCGCCACCCAGGCGCCCCCATAGGGGAGATTCTTAAGCTAACTATGAAGTCTGAGACCTAACCTTTGGGACAGATGGTCCAGATGAAGAAAATGAGTTCTTGAGATGCTTGGGCACAGATGAACACAAGAAGCCAAGGTGTTTTTACATAATCCAGCTCTTGGGGTATAGAGATCAGCAGTGTAAAGTAATGTCATGTTCCAAGCAAATAGTACTATATAGAAAGGATTCCGTCATTCTGTTGAGTCCGGAAGATGAGTTTCCACTCAGTGCAGTATGGGTTGTATATATGAATGTGATAATGGAAAACGGCAGAGGTCTGTGAGAGTAAAGAGAAATGGCAGTACAAGTTAACAATGGAAATGGCTGCAGTTGATGTAGTAAGTCGTCGACATTATTAGAATGGAGACTCGGAAAGCACAAAATCTTTTCTGAAGGTAACACTTATTTAAACATGTGACCACGCAGGGCGTCAGGTAATCTGCAGCTTCCCAAAAATGAGCAATCTCCATTAGTGGGATTGGGGAGTGTCGTGGTTGATTCTAGACTTTGGTTTTGTCTTGGTAACAGACTTCCAACCTTGTGCCAGCCCCTTTCTGTGTATGTGTCCTTGGGCGAGTTACTTCATTTCTCTGATCTTCAGTTTCCTCATTGGTAGAGATAAGAATAGGATATGGCTTTTGGGGGCACCTGGGTGACTCAGTGGGTTAAATCATCTGACTTTGGCTCAGGTCATGATCCCAGGGTTCTGGGATTGAGCCCCGCATTGGGTTGCCTGCTCGGTGGGGTGCCTCCTTCTCTCTCTGCTTCTGCCTGTCACTCTCCCTATTTGTGTGCGCGCTCTCTCTCTCTGAGAAATAAATAAATAGAATCTTTTAAAAAAAAGAGAATAGGATATGTCTTTTGGAACGTAGTGGAGATTTCATTGGGATTATACGTGTTAAGTTTTTAGCATAGTGTCCGGCATATAGGAAACATGAGAATATGACCTCTGTATTCTGTTTCTCTGGTATCTTTAGTCCTATTGACTTTGTTATTTTTTTAAACATTTTATTTATTTGCCAGAGAGAGAGCATAAGCAGCAGGCAGAGGGAGAAGCAGGCTCCCCGCTGAGCAAGGAGCCCAGTGTGGGACTCCATCCCAGGACCTCAGGATCATGACCTGGGCTGAAGGTAGATGCTTACCCATTTGAGGCACCCAAGAGTCCCACCTTTGTCATTTTTAAAGTAAACTTTTTATGTTTGAATAATGTCTTGGTTACAGAACAGTTGTGAAGATGACACAGAGAATTTTTCTATACCCTCTATTCAGCTTCCACAAATGCATGTTACTTTGTGCATTTGTCAAAACTAAGACAAAATTGTCTCAATGCTATTAATTTTACTCCAGACTTCACTTGAATTTCCCTAGTTTTTCCGTTAATGTTGTCTTTGTATTCCAGGATCCAGTCGAGGATATCCTATCATATTGAGTTTTCCTGTCTCCTTAGATTCTGTTGATATAATTTCTTAGTTGGTGTTTTTCATGACTTTGAGATGTTTGAAGAGTACTACGCAGACTGTCCCTCAGTTTTATATGAAAATTGTTAATAAAACTCTGCCTTTAGACACTCATGCTAGAAGATCTTACCCTTCTATTAGTGAAAAGAGACTACAAATTAAGTGAAAAGCACAGTTATAATACGTTTTGTAATTAGCCATAGTAGTTAAACTATGTCTTCTTGTATCAACAATTCTTAGGACTGTGCAATAGCTCACAGTTGGCAATTCATACTTTGTGAAGGGGGATGATAGTTCTTGGTTTAATTTGTTTTTTAAGACTTAGTTATTTTATTTTTTAAAAGATTTTATTTATTTATTTGACAGAGATCACAGGCAGAGAGTCAGATGGGGGTGGGACAAGCAGGCTTCCCGCTGAGCAGAGAGCCTGACGCGGGGCTCGATCCCAGGACCCTGAGATCAAGGCCCGAGCTGAAGGCAGAGGCCCAACCACTGAGCCACCCAGGCACCCCAAGACTTAGTTATTTTAGAGTGAGCAAGTGAGTGTGGGTGGGAGGGGGAAAGAGAATCTTAAGCAGACTCTGCATAGAACCCCACACGGGGTTCAATCTGAAGACCCCGAGATCATGACTTGAGTTGAAACCAAGACTTGGATGCCCAATGGACTGTGTCACTCAGGCACCCCCTGATTTAATTGTTTATGGTACTATTTGTATTTTGATACATCTGTGTATTGATGTAGTTTTATTTTTTTAATTAAATGGTATACCATTAAATAAGCTTCCTTAAGCTTTAGAAACAATTAAGCATATAGGTAGATTTCACTAACTCTTACATCTGTCTTGTGTGTGTCTGCTAAATGAAACAGACATCACGTACACACTTGATACCCAGCAGAGATGATCACTGATTTCTGTATTGATCACTGCTATCCACACTTGTATGAGGAGTAACCTTTAAAATGCTGCAGGAAACTGAAAAGAAAATTTGAGTACAAAAACCAGGAGTAGCAAGCATCATAGAAAGTCAAAAAATTTCCTATGAATAATTGTATATCTTGAGTATATTTTAGATATATTAGGAAGTTCATGGACTCTGACTGGGAAGATATATATGCAAATGTGAAGTGATACTTTTTTTGGTAAGGGTGAGTTTGGGAGAAGAGTGGAAAATATCAGAAACCACTTTTTTGCTTTTTCTCCTGCTAAACTTCTTCATCCTAAGGAGCGGAAATGAAGAAATACTTATTCGAGGAATTCACCATGTGATCTCTTTAATAAACTACAACAAATAGAAGATAGATGGTTTTAAGATTTCAGGAAATAACTGAATTTAAGATTAATGATATTTATTTTTTATTATTTTTTAGGGATTTTAATTTATCTGTTTATTGAAAAGATTTGCATTTATTTGAGAGACAGAGCGAGAGCAGGGGGAGAGGCAGAGGCAGAGGGAGAAGCAGACTCTTCTGCTGAGCAGGGAGCTTGTCGTGGGAGGGGACCCCAGGACTCTGGGATCATGACCTGAGCCAAAGGCAGATGCTTAACCGACTAAGCCACCCAGGTACCCTGAGATGTTATTTATTTATTTGATATAGAGTGAGCGAGAGAGAGCGCACGGAGGGTGGGGGGCAGTGTTCGAGGAAGAGGGAGCAAATAACTCCCCAGTGAACAAGAAGCCCCGTGTGGGGCTGCGTCCCAGGACACCGAGACCTTGACTTGAGCCGAATGCAGACACTTAACTGAATGAGCCACCCAGGCGGCCCAGGATGAATGATGGTTAAACAGCTGTTGGAAGACTCTGTCAGTAGGGCTGCTGAATTTAAATATGTACAGTATATGTAAATGTCTCCCTGTTGCAATTAGAGAGCCCTGTGGATTCCAGAGGGACATAGGAATAGCTCAAAGGACTTCTTTTTCCATCCTAAATAAGTAAACACTGTCAGACTGAATGAAAGCAAGATAGCCGAGACCCCTGCCTCCTCCCCGACAGCTGAGACCTTCTCCCAGGACCGTGTCCACACAATCCCACGTATGGCGAATGGAGCCGCCGGCTGGAACATGGTCCTGTGAGGGCATTTGAACCCATTTACTGGCTACGTGCCCAGACCGTATATGGAGAGAAACAAAAAGATTTCGGTTCATAGTGCATTCCGTTTGCTGTGCTGCTGTGCGGTGTAGAGTCAAAGGGCGCACAGGACCCATTATTATGTGATCCGGAGGTGAGGGTGATGGATTTGGAACAATTAATTCTACTTCAGCATAATTGCTGCTTTCCCCACTTGCTTTCCCTTCCTGCTCCCGTTTTTTTCTCTCCATGCTGCCTCTGGACATTTCCTAACTCAGAAGGCAGTTAATAATGGAAGTTGTGGTTAATCCAAATAGCTTGGTAAATGATCAGCTGGTGGTTTATTAAATCTAGTTCTATTTTTTTTTTCTTTTTGATTCCCAAATAGCCATAACTGGAAGAAATGAGGCAGATAATTTACAAATCTGATGAGTTTACAAATTCATTGATTCATCAAACATTTATTGAGTGCCTTTTCGTCTCGGGCACTATGTTGGACGTGAGAGGAAGAACTAATGGGGACAGCAGACCTAACTGCATCTGCTCTGCTCTCAGGAATGAAGCCCCGTAACAGTTGGTGATGCCAAGAGAATGAGCGTGTCAATCTTTCGTGTAAATTTAGCTTTCTGACAAAATGCTAATTTGATTCTGGGAGACAAAAAGTAAGATGGATATGGCTTTTAAAACGTAAAGCAACATATAGGATAGTCCAGTCTAATTTGCTTCATTAAACCATGTGCTGTAGAACTGTTCGCGAAATTCTAAAGCTCAGTGTGCGCAGAGTTTTCATCCGTCTTCTCCTTCTGCTCCAGACTGTGAGTTCACCCATTGTTCTCTGCTCAGGAGCCAGCGTGGCTGAATTCCTGACATCCTAGTTCATGTCAGGTGCTTATGCTTTAAAGAAACTACTTAGAGCTGCGTGGTGCTTAAGGTCTTAGGGCCTCCAACTGTTGACTTTTTATAATCTTTCCTACGTGTTTGGAGAGAACAGAAAGCCCTCTGCTTGCACCCGGGGGCAAGAGTCCATTTAGGTCTGAGATCTTTTTCATCTGGTTATTTGAATAGTATTGTGATTATTAAGTATGATTATATGGATAAAAAACACTTCAAAATCTCTAAAAGGCAATAAAATATAAGGTACATCAGAACCCCCGCGAGGCCAGACTTTTAGTCAGTAGCCTCTGTATTTTAGAATACTTAGCCTTGAACCTTGAATTTGCTTAGCAAGAATGATGGACAGGAACAAATGTTCCAGAGCCCAGTGCCGCAACTCGGTGCTTGACATGAGAATAGCAGGGGAGCACACTCTGAGTCTTTGAGCTTCTTTCCTTTCCCTTTTCTTTCCTTTCCTTTTTTTCCTTTTTCCTTTCTTTTTCTTTTTTTTTATTTGACAGAGAGAGAGATCACAAGTAGGCAGAGGCAGGCAGAGAGAGAGGAGGAAGCAGGCTCCCTGCCCAACAGAGACCCCGATGCTGTGCTCGATCCCAGGACCCTGGGATCATGACCTGAGCCGAAGGCAGAGGCTTTAACCCACTGAGCCACCCAGGCACCCCTCCTTTCCTTTTCTTTGAGAGAGAGAAAGAGAGCAGGAGAGAGACCATGAGTGCGTGGGTGGGGGGTGAGGGGGAAGCCGGTTCCCCGCTGAACAAGGAGCCCACTCTGGGGCATGACCTGAGCTGAAGGCAGACACTTAACTGAGCCATCCAGGCGCCCCTGAGCTTCTTTTTAGTACTTCTTAATAAGCTTGTTTACTGGTTAAAATGCAGCAGTTAGTGGAACACAGGTAGGGAAGGAAGGCTATTATAGGTGGTTTGGGTGACAGAAAAATAGATTCGACCACCTGATAAGGACGAAGAGGAATATGGAGACAGAGCTAGAGCTGGATTACCATTCAGCATAATAACTGGGGGTCTTGTCGATAGCCTGAGTCATTGAAGAAAGGTTAAATAGCATTCTGTGCTGTTTGAGAGGACAGGGAAGGGGTTAATACAATTTCCCACCAATGTTTGGATTTCGGAGTTTGAGGTGCAAACTTCAATTAAATCTGGAAAGTGTACTAATGTGAAACATTGTATTTTCTTGACAGGAAACAGAAGCACTGTTAGGGGAATGTCATTATGATTCGCTCTTAGGAATGGATCTCATTAGTTACTTTATAAAGAAGTAAAGCCAAATGATTCCTAGCCCTGATTATGTGACACCCCACCACACTTCCAGTCATAACACGAGGGATAAGACGTACTGTGGACCTCAGGCCAATGGCCAGTAAGCCGTGGGAGGACACCTTGCTCACCATGGCATGCCCTGTGTCTGTCACAATGCCTGGCACTAACTAGGCAGTCAGTGTTTTTGTTCAGTGTGTGTGTGTGTGTGTGTGTGTGTGAGAGAGATATGTATAGTATACACCTTGTCTTAGGATGTACAATTGACCCTTGAACAAAACAGATTTCAGCTACACAAGTCCACTTTATTTTTAATTTATTTTTAGTTATTTATTTATTTTGAGGGTGAGAATGAGTGAGAGATAGAGTACAGGAGCAGGGACAGAGGCAGAGGGAGATACAGACCAAGCAGAGAGCCAGACATGGGGCTCGATCCCAGGACCATGGGATCATAACCTGAGCCAAAGGCAGCTGCTTAACCAACTGAGCCACCCAGGCACCCCACAGGTCCGCTTGATATGCAGAGTTTTCACAGTACAGTTTTGAATGGTACATTCTCTTCTGATTCTCTGAACCGTTTCTTCACTTCATTGTGAGAATAGAGTAGACAATACGTATAACATACAATATATGTGTTAGTTGACTGTTCATGTTATTGTCAGTAGGGCTTCCAGATGACACTAGGCTATCTGCAGGTATATTTTGGGGAGAGTCACATGTCATCCGTGGATTTTCAACTGCCTGTAGGGTGTGCCCCCTCCTCCCTATTGCTCACGGGTCAACTATGTATAGTTACGAGACGGGATATTGCAAAGTCAGAGATTTCAGTGCGTCTACCATTTTAAAGGCTAGCAGAGAGTCAGCTCTTGATATATATCAAACAACAACAGAAAGTAGTGGCAGCCATGCATCAGTTTTGCTCATGTGATTGTGGGTTTTGTGGATGTCTGCTTTGTGCCTCTTAGTCACTGATTAGTTGGAAATTCTGTTCTGGGGGCTTTGGACTAGCCATTTACTTCAGGCGTGCTTTTCTCCTGGTGCTGGAGGGTGAGCCAGAACACGAAAGAGATGAGATGAGGTCCTTCTTGAGATTGAGGCTCAGAACTGTAAAACTGTCTCTGCCTCCCACAGTCCACTATAGAAAGCCCCACAGGATGCTGCTTTTAGGGGAGGGAGTGTAAAATAAGATGGCAAAGGCGGGGGTCTATGCAAGAGTCAACAATTCCATCTAACATGCTTGGAAATCACAAATACGTTTACTAGACTTGAGGTCAGGAACCTGTGATTATTGTAGAGGGAAAATAATGGAGTCTTTTCCTTTTATTTCTCCAGTATCTTACTGAGATCCAGGGCACATTCCCCCAAACAAACTATTCGTGTAGAATTGAAAAACTTCTTCCCAATCCTTGATAATCTATATTCCTTTAAAAAAAAAAAAGAAAGCTTTAGGGGAAGGCTGGGTGGCCCCGTCCATTAAGCGTCTGCCTTTGGCTCAGGTCAGGATCTCAGAGTCCCGGGATTGAGACCCATGTCAGGCTCTATGCTCAGCAGGGAGACTGCTTCTCCCTTTGCCCTTCCATTCACCTTGCTCATTTCTCTCTCTCTCTCTCTCTCTCTCTCTCTCTCCTGTCAAATAAATGAAGTCTTAAAAAAAATCCAAAATCAACACTTTCAAGTAATCTCCCTGCCCATCATGGGGTTCAGAGTTGGAACCCTGAGATCAAGAGTCACTTTCTCTCCAGACTGACCAACCCAGCACCTCCAGATGACTATGGACAAACATTTTACCAGAGAAGTAACAGAGCACCAAGAAGAAAGCATCTCTAGCCACATTTTCTCTGTGCCTTGGGAATAGCTATAGCAAAAATGTTATTGTACTTCAGAAAAGAAGTGACTTTGAGCAGCAGATCACTCTTCATCCCGTGAACATGTCTCAAACCCACTTGAGTGTTCAGTAGAGGGTTAATATGCTCTATTCTGTGGAAATACCAGAAAACACCTCTTTGATGCGCTGAAGTGTGTTTCGTTGCATGATGGTATCTTTTCTGTTTGACAGCTCCTCATGCTAAGAATGAATCATTATCCTGATGTTGAACTTGTATCATCTGAGAGATTACCTGGCACTATAGGTGCATTAGTACGAATTGGCACTTGGAGGGTAGTCACAGTGTTTGCCAACATGTCTCTTAATTCGATGTCGTTATACAGATAGGTGGGTTCCATAATTTGTGTGTTGAGTTCCCACAAGTCTCTCGTTAAAAATACCTGAAAACATGGATAGCAATTATATAGGAACTCCTACCTCAAAATTAATTATTTCTATCCCTTTGCTTCCTTAATGGGGATGAAAATGGCACTGTGCATTTAAGGAGAGTTTAGTGTAAGGATCATTAGAGTAGTTTCTGTACTCTAAGTCGACCTAGGGTTGGGGTACTCACCGTGTGGTACACAGATGAGCCTCAGGACTTTGGTGGAACGACTGATCAATTTCAGAATATGAAAATACACACATGTGGGAAGTTCTTTCTCGGATGATGTCTGTAGCTTTCATTAGAGTCTTTTAAAATTCCAAGACTCAGGGTGCCCTGGTGGCTCAGTGGATTAGGCATCTGCCTTCAGCTCAGGTCATGATCTCTGGGTCCTGGGATCGAGCCCTGTGGGAGGCTCCCTGCTCAGTGGAGAATCTGCTGCTCCCTCTGCCCCTCTCCCCTCATACTCTGTCTCTCTCAAATAAATAAGTAAAATCTTTAAAAGAAAAGTAAAAGCCCAAGGCTCAAAAAACACAAACAAAATACTGCCATGTCTGCCATGTCTAATAGAGTTTATGTTCAGTTGGGCAATTTGACTCCTCCTCATGGAACTCCACTCTGTCTCTGCCTCAGTCAGAGATAAAGGATGACTTCCAATAGCTTGAGCAGCGTAGCAGCCCTGAGGAAAATTGGCACCATTCCAGAGAGCTCCTACTCTCTGTTCACTACAGTATGTCCAGCCTTTATACTCCAGCACCATTCAATTCCTTTTCGAGGAGGCCTTATGTGGAAACCAGATCAATGGCTTGCTGTTGGACGGCCATGTTTTCTGATGGACTTCTGTAAGGAAAGGAGTAGTGGGCACGTAGCAGACAGAGCTGTGATATCTCAACCAGCGGACCTATTGTTGGAAGTATTCCCCATTGGAGGGCATCACGTCATGTCCTCTGTCAGTGCTTCTCTCGTTGGGCCACACAGCAGTTGTGTCAATAACCAGGATTAGCAGCAAGCTCTGACCTCATCGTTTCTCTCCCATTCCAATTGTGCATTTAAGAGGAAAGTGAGGGAAATTCATTTGATTACAGGGATAGTTTAGAATCATCTTTCGTTCATATTAAAAATGTTCACCCACTCTGCTGACTTATTTTTAATGAGAAATGTCCAGTGATGCCAACACAACCATTCTGTACAGAACTTTGGCTGCTATAAATTTCTGAAATCACACTTATTGGGAATCTTAATTCCTGTGTTTGTATCAGAGCCTTTCACTCTTTTGGGCCATTGAATTTTAGATTCAGATCTGATCATGACCTTACCTGGTCTTTTCTTAGAGGAAGAAGGTTGTAAGTAGAGTCTGTCCATGCTTTGGGCTCGGATGGCCCACACGGTACACAATATAAGACAGTTACATTAAGGTACCAATTGTGGGATACGGCCTCTGATTGCTCTAGGCATCCACGGAATAAAGAGGGTCATGTAGGATGAGAGTTTTCGATGATGAAACAGGTCGCTTTCCTATGGAGACCACACAGCAATTTATGGAGCAGCTTCTCACTATCCCCATTTTATTGAAGAGGGACTGAGTGATGCTATTTGCCTGAATGTGGGAGGAATAGGGTTTGAAACGGGCCTTGGTAGACAAATGGGGTTTCCATCGAAGGGTGGAGGAGGGAATTCCCAGGACAGAAAGGGAGTAAGCAAGAGCAAAGAGATGGGAATGAGGACCTGGCTGGTTAGTCACAAGACCCTTCTGGTTCCTGGTTTTCTTGGAGATTCTGTTTTAAGGATAGGAATAAGAAGTTGGAAAAGGGGGGCGCCTGGGTGGCTCAGTGGGTTAAAGCCTCGGCCTTCGGCTCAGGTCATGATCCCAGGGTCCTGGGATCGAGCCCTGCGTGGGGCTCTCTGCTCTGCGGGGAGCCTGCTAACTCCTCTCTCTCTCTCTGCCTGCCTCTCTGCCTACTTGTGATCTCTGTCTGTCAAATAAATTG
>NC_081575.1:31657264-31658853 GCF_022355385.1 Mustela nigripes
GATCCCAGGGTCCTGGGATCGAGCCCTGCGTGGGGCTCTCTGCTCTGCGGGGAGCCTGCTAACTCCTCTCTCTCTCTCTGCCTGCCTCTCTGCCTACTTGTGATCTCTGTCTGTCAAATAAATAAATAAAAAATCTTAAAAAAAAAAAAAGAAGTTGGAAAAGGGGGCTGTTTTTTCCTTGAAATCTAAGCCATGTGGTTGAAATTTGTTGGTAGAAACGAGAGCATTTTTATTCTCTGGTTTGAGAGGTAGGCTGGTGTACTATGAGAAAAATTGAGTCTTTATTTGGTTAAATCAGTCACGTGAAATATTGTACACATTTTTTTTCCCTGAGAGACAGCGAGTAAGACTGAGTGGGGTTGGTGGGGGAGGCCGGGGGTGGGGCCAAGCCAGAGGGAAAGCAAGAATCTCAAGCAGACCTCCACACTGCGGCAGGGAGCCAAGGCAGGGCTCCATCTCACAACCCTGTGACTGTGATCTGAGCTGAAACCAAGAGTCTGATACTTAACTGACTTAGCCACCAGGCACCCCGATTCCATCCACTTCAATGCAAAGGAATGTTGATTCGTGACCTTTTAGAGATTTTGTGGGAGTGAGGGGGTCAAAGGACTCTGTGAGATTGTATGAGTCAGATTGCCACTATATTGAACAGAGATTCTCCAACAAAGGCTGATCTTAGTTTTGGAAAATATATCTTGGGGCGCCCAGCTGACTCAGTTGGAAGAGCATGGGACTCTTGATTGCGGGGTCACGAGAAGACTATCTCTAAGTTTGTTCACTTATTGGATTTTAATCAAGAGAAACAACTGAAGCAACCCCTTTTAAACCACCAGTCTGGCAGAATGACCTAATTTACAGCTAGTTTTTTTTTTCTTTAACGATTTATTTATTTTAGAGAGAGCTCGCCAGTGGGTGGGGGAGGGGTAGTCGGAAAGAATCTAAAGTCAACTCCCCCCTGAACGCGGAGCCCTTAGCAGGGCTTGATTCCATGATCCTGAGAACACCCCTGGATCCAAAATCAACATTTGCCCACACAACTCACTGAGCCATCCAGGCGCCCCCACAGCTAGGTTTTAAATTGGAGAGGGTGTAGATAAAGTAGATAAAGAACAGTGGTTCTCAAACTTGACATCAGGAAGAATCACCAGATGGCTTGTTTTGCCAGGGACTCCCATGAAAGAGGTCCCTGGTGGGTCCCTCAAATTTGCCTTTCTAAGAAGTACTCAGGTAATTTAAAAAAAAAATTTAATTTATTTTCAGTGTAACAGAATTCATTGTTTATGCACCACACTCAGTGCTCCGTGCAATCCGTGCCTTCCTTAATATTCACCACCAGGATCCCCCAACCTCCCCCCCCCCCCCCTTCCAAACCCCCCGATTGTTTTTCAGAGTCCACAGTCTCTCATGGTTTATCCCCCCTTCCAATTTCCTTCAACTCCCTTCTCCTCTCCATCTCCCCATGTCCTCCGTGTTATTCCTTATGCTCCACAAATAAGTGAAACCATGTGATAATTGACTCTCTCTGCTTGACTTATTTCACTCAGCATAATCTCTTCCAGTCCCTTCCATGTTGATATAAAAGTTGGGTA
>NC_081575.1:31658953-31679645 GCF_022355385.1 Mustela nigripes
CCTCTCCATCTCCCCATGTCCTCCGTGTTATTCCTTATGCTCCACAAATAAGTGAAACCATGTGATAATTGACTCTCTCTGCTTGACTTATTTCACTCAGCATAATCTCTTCCAGTCCCTTCCATGTTGATATAAAAGTTGGGTATTTGTCCTTTCTGATGGAGGCATAATACTCCATAGTGTATATGGACCGCATCTTCCTTATCCATTTGTCTGTTGAAGGGCATCTTGGTTCTTTCCAAGTTTGGCGACCATGGCTATTGCTGCTATGAACATTGGTTTACAGATGGCCCTTCTTTTCACTACATCTGTATCTTTGGGTTAAATACCCAGTAGTGCAATTGCAGGGTCATAGGGAAGTTGTATTTTTAATTTCTTGAGAAATCTCCACACTGTTCTCCAAAGAGGTTGCACCAACCTGCATTCCCACCAACAGTGGAAGAGGTTTCCCCTTTCTCCACATCCCCTCCAACACACGTTGTTTCCTGTCTTGCTAATTTTGGCCATTCTAACTGGTGTAAGGTGGTATCTCAATGTGGTTTTAATTTGAATCTCCCTGATGGCTAGTGATGAAGAACATTTTTTCATGTGTCTGATAGCCATTGGTATGTCTTCATACTCAGGTAATGTTAATGCTGTTTTTGGTCATACCACTTTCCTCAGCTTAGGAAATTAAACCCTAGGTGATTTATGGGAGAGCTGAGCGCTTTGATGGAAATGTCCTGTGTTCAGTAAATTGGGATCAGGAACTGGGAAATCTTTTTTTCCATACTCACGGAAAGCAGTTCTGTAAAATGGAAAGAAAACAACACTGGGGAGTCAGACTGTCTGGATTTCCATCCCAGCTGGGAATTTACTAGAAGTATAGCTTTGTAAGTCAGTTACATCTCTTCAGTGATCTTAACCCCAGGACAGATCGAATAATCTGTTAGAATTGCTGGGAGGATTAAATACAACAATGCAAGTTAAATTGGGATGTCTGTGCTGATTCGCTATTTCACCCATGAGAACTTGACTGAAGAAAATGGTACTTCAGTCGGGTTTTGAAGGCGTCGTGTGTCTTCATTTGTGCCTTACCTTCATCACTTTGAATATGTATTGCCCTGAGCGTTGCTCCTTCGATATCACTTTGGAATCTCTGTAATAGCAGACTAAGATTATTTGCCAGTTAGGATCTATGATTAGGAATGAGTATTTCTTGGGCGCCTGAGGGGCGCAGTCGGTTAAGCTTCTGACTCTTGATTTTGGCTCGGATTGTGATCTCAGCATCATGAGATCAAGCCCCATGTCAGGCTCCATGCTTAGCATGGAGTCCACTTGGGTTTCTCTCTCTCCCTCTGCCCCTCATGGTCAAGTTCTCTCTCCCTCTGTAAAATAAATAAACCTTTTTTTTTTTTTTTAAAGAAAATGAGTGTTTCTGAAATTCTCCTACAGTTGGACTCCTTTGAATTGGAATAATTTTGAAGTAGAAGGAAGGTGGCTATCATGCAGTGTCAAAGGAGTAGCTATTTTCTCTCTCATTCCTGCCCCTTTTCAGGGGGAGAGGAAGGAGAGAAAGGTTCCTGTGAGCCTAGGGAGGCCTAAAGTCTTGAGGTATAAGATTTGCTTTCTTTCCAAGGAAAGGGCCTTAGACAGAGAGTGATAGCTGCTGAATGGCCCGATAAGCTATAAACCACCATTTGTGTTGATTTGGACCCCGTCAGCCCCACAGTCAGAGCTCGGCTCTTGGTCTTTGAAAGGATTGATGTGATCTTTGGTCTGCTTTTGGGCTGTATTTGTTGGTCGGTGTGCTGCTACTTTAATAATTATCTTGATATGTCAGTGTTCTTCCCTAAAACCCTAAAATCCCGCTACTTAAAGTGTGGTCTTGAGTCTCAGGTTCCACTCCAGGCTTAATGAATCCAAATCTTCATTTAACAAGATCCCAAGATGACTCGTATGTGCACTGATGTTTGAAAAGGACACCTCGAGGTGACCTCTGTAGTCTTTTGTGGTGTCATGTTTAGGATTCGAAGGAAACTTGTAAATATCTGTACTCCTGTTTTTCTCAATGAAGTTAGTACTTGAATTGATCTTTCCTGTGTCTCTGTCTGTTTCTCTCCTCTGCACCTAAAACCCAACTTTCTCAATAACCAGCTTGAATGTCAACTTCTGTTGTGAGTACCTTTTGTCGTGTTGATTCCCATTTCATTTGTTCTTCTAAAATGTTATATTATCATACTGTATTCCGGTAGACCAGTGATGTGCCAGCCTGGATGTGAGTTCAAATTGGCCGTACACCTTTTAATCAAGCCCAGATGCCCAATCCAGATCCATCGAAACACAAACTTTGGGGGAGGGGAGGGTACATCCTAGGCATAGATATTAAAATGTTTGTTAAGTTTGATATGCATTTCTTCTTTTTAAAAATATTTTTATTTATTTATTCGACAGAGAGTGAGAACACAAGCAGGGAGAGGGAGAAGCAGACTCCCTGATGAGTAGGGATGGGAAAGGAGCCCTCTCCTGGCCAGGACCCCTCCCCATTTCCATGTCTAGTTTCTCTCCAAGGAGGTGGGTTGGGAGGGGTAATGGGAAGAGGGTTTAGTGTGAGTGGGTCCCCAGAGGGAGAGTGTGCTCGCATGGGGGCGGGGGTCCTATGGCTTCACACGTGCTTACAAGACTGGTCTCCAAGGGAACAGAAATGAAAAACGATGCAACACTTCATGAATTTGCCTACCATCCTTGCACAGGGGCTATGCTGACCTCTGTATTGTTCCAGTGTACTGTATCTGTTGCTGAAGGAGCTCGTGTTGAGAACTTCGTAGATCTACTCTCTTAACAACTTCCAAGTGTGAGCTACAGTGTTAGCTATAGTCACCACACTGTATATCGCATCATCAGGACTTAGTGATTTTATAACTGGAAATTTGTATCTTTGGCTCCCCTTAGCTATTTTGCCCAGACTCCTGCCCCTTCCTTTGGCAGTTGCCAACATGTTCTCTATGAGTTTATTGTGGTTCTGGTTGTCATTTTTGATGCTGCATATATGTAAGATCATAAGGCATTTAGCCTTCTCTGTTTGATGTAGCATGATGCCATCAAGGTCCATCCATGTTGTTCCAATGGCAAGATTTCCTACCTTTTTATGCCTGATTAATAGTCCATGGTGTGTGTGTGTGTGTGCGTGTGCGCGTGCATTTCACTGTAATCAGATTTTCCTTATCCATTCTTTCATTGATGATGGCCGGTTAGGGTATTTCTGTGTCTGTAAACAGTGCTGCACTGAATATCAGGTACAGATATCTTTTCAAATTAGTGTTTGTGTTTCTTCAGATAAATGTCCAGAAGCAGAATCACTGAATCCTACAGTAGTTTCTGATGGAAAACCAAATGTGAGAAGAAATCACCTCTCCATGGGCCAGGATTCTTTCTTCTTTCTAGTCTTTTGTCTGAATAAATATTTATTGAATGAATGGACAGATGAATTATTTATTTGTCTTTAAAAAATTTTTTTTAACATTTTATTTATTTGAAAGAGAGAGAGAGATACAGAGCATGAGCAGGGAGGGGGAGAAGGCAGAAGGAGAGGGAGAAGCAGACTCCCCACTGAGCAGGGAGCGCAATATGGGGCCCAATCCCAAGACCCTGAGATCATGATCTGAGCTGAAGGCAGATGCTTAACCGACTGAGTCACCCAGGCACCCCTATTTGTTTCTTTTTTATGACAGATTTAATGCTTGAATGGCAGGACCTTGTTTTTCTACCAGGTCTTATAGAAGGCCTGGAAAATGACAGGTAGTCAACACATTATTATTTCCTGTGTCTGTACCCTTTCTGAAGGCTTTGAAGGTGGAAACAAACTCGAGTTGTAATCCTACCGCTGCCATTTTGTAGCGCTGTAACTCTAGCACGTTACAAGAGCATTTGCTCTGTTCACCTTACCCATGGTTTTTGATATTTCTTGCCAGCCCTCAGTGGACTCGGCACCACGTGGTATACTGCACCCCTCAGACATGGCGCCAGACAAGGCAGACAACTTCCTCTTTCCTTAGAGTGTCCATTCCAGTAGGATAGGCGGACAAAAGAAAACCAGTAGAAAGACCAATGAAACAAAAATTTGAATAAATGTGGTAAAGGCAATAAAACAAGAGGCCGAGAAATGTATCATACACAAGGGTGATGAAGGAACCAATCTTATATGGAAAGATATTTAGGTCAATCATCAGAAGATGAAATGGTTCTTGTGAAGGTGAAGATGTGGTAACGAGCATATTGGGTAGAGACAATGAGGTGTGTATTGGCTCCCAACACAGGAAAATGCTCACTGTGTTGAAAACCAGAGAGAAGACCAATGGGACTGGAACTTAGTGAGTAGGGAGGATTTAAGGCTAGTTTGGGTTGGTGTTAATGGTAGGGAAATAGGAATGCCTAAAAGTTGCTTTGATGTAGTTCTCCTCCTCTCCGAGAAGCAGTGTGCACATTATTATTTTAAGTTGGGCTAGTGTCTAATAATCTATAAGCAGTACCAAGGAAAGCTGGTTTGAAGCTGGTTTGAAGACTGATGTAGCCTACAAAAGGCCGCTACCTCTCAGCAGACTGCAATCTATTTCTGGCCTCTCGTGGCCTCAGGCCATCTCTGACATGGAAATTTGAGATCATTTTGTATGTGAGGAGGGCAGGATAAATCAACATGACTGGGTTTCCAGGGGATCCTATCTAGTTTATCAATGTCGAGAAGTGTCCTAAGAGGCTTGTGACCTTTTTATGCAATGCCACTCCACCTACAAGAAATGTCTGGCACGAAGTGTCTTGGAAACCAATGAAAGTAGCAATTCTTTTGAGGCCTGGGGTCCCAAGAAGGGCTGTGGGAAGGAGAGAGTTAGAAGAAAAGCCACAACCTCCTCCCTACTACCTCCCTTAACCTGTTTGAACCTCAGTCCCCATATTTCTTTTTTTTTTTAAGATTTTATTTATTTATTTGACAGAGAGAGATCACAAGTAGGCAGAGAGGCAGGCAGAGAGAGAGGGGGAAGCAGGCTCCCTGCTGAGCAGAGAGCCTAATGCGGGGCTCGATCCCAGGACCCTGGGATCATGACCTGAGCCGAAGGCAGAGGCTTTAACCCACTGAGCCACCCAGGCGCCCCAATCCCCGTATTTCTAAGACATGGAGACTTTTAGCAACTCTATCAAATAACTATTGTGAGCATAAAATGAGATAATGCATGTATATACATTCCTGGTGTCTGTCACCAGGTTAGCTATTCTTCTTAGATGACTAGGATTGAATGTAAAGAGGATGAAGACACTTGGCAAAATCATCGTGCATGTGATACTCTGTGAAGGCAGTCTGCATGGCTTCTCATCCCTGCCAACTGGTAGGAGCCACGCATGCTGGCCGCAAATTCCAAGAGCGATGCTACATTTGGAAAATGGACTTAATTGAAAAGTAAGTGAGTACAATTCACTGTCCCTAGTCCATGGTGGGTTTTTATCTGGAAAAACAGGATGAAGGAGGAAGACAAGCTTTCCTTTTCTTTTCTTTTTCTGCCCACCCGAAGTCCTGACAGTCAACCTGTGTCTCATACATTTGGCACCAGAGACAGGGTGAAATCGGTCACCGGTAGTGATGTCTTATCTGTAAGTGCAAGCAACCAAAGAAGATTCGAGAGGTGCAATGGAAGAAGCAAATAACAGAGGGTAAAGCATTTACAAAAACTCATGCTGCATTTGGCAGAAAATATGAGCTAGGCTCTATTTGTGCATGAGTGGTGTGTGGGTATGGGAGAGGTATACGTGTGGTGTTTGTGGGCCCTGGGGTGCATGTCAGATGGTGTGTATGGTATGTGTGTCAAGAAATGAGAGGACACACCGAGGATCTCAAGCATTTCTTTTTCTTCAAATTCAGGAGCCTGTTGCTCCGTCGCCTTCCAAACCAGATTGTGGTGGGCAGTGGTATGTTCTTGAATCGGCCTCTTTGTTGCGTGACATATATTCCTTTTGCCAGGGATAAGTCATTTTTGTCAAACTATAAATTGGGTCATTCATTAGTATGGAAATAAGGTTTTTGGGGACCAAGAACAGCTCATGTATAAATACTCTTTTACTTCAGCTCTGAACAAAGAAAGGATTGTGCCTCGAATGCAGTCCGAGTCACTGCTTGCGTATGCCGAAATGGCTGATGGTCTATCCGCACCAGACCCTGCTGCTAGTGCCCGTTGAGTTGAAGAGAAGGACATTCCCAGCTGGTCCTGATAGAGGCACAAAATGAACATACATGCGGTCTGCGTGCATGGTTGGCAACAGCGCTAACTTCTTGCCCTCGTGTGCTTGGGCCTTCCTTGTCTGTATGTGAAGCAGGGACATGTGTTGGCAGGGCCAAGTGCCCCGGAATTGAAGCTGGGTCGAACTGACTCTGGACCCTGGACTGACATATAGAGGACTGTACCTATAACTCTTGATTGTGTTTGTATTTGGTAAACCTTTTCTTTGAAAGAACATTTAGGTTGCCTGGAGTTCTTTCAAATGGAAACTGATGTACAATAATTTAGATCAATCAGTGTCCAGCCCAGTTTTATCTTCTAGTTTAGTGTGTAAACATGAGTCTTGCCCATATGACTAAGGGACTGTTCTTTCTGTTGGACAAAGAAAATGTTCTTTCAGTTGATGAAAGTAAGCCACGTCTCTGGCCCATCCATGTCATCACCTGGTCAAGCAACTCTTCTTAGATTTGCTGCTCGAATAAAAGAAAATTTAATTATCCTTCCTTTCAGCTAAAAGTGACTTGGTGCCTTGTGTCAATTAAGTAAGCATTTGGCACCATGAATAAGGCATTTCTCAAGCATATGCAGACATTGGTGGCTGGCAGTTTTGTGGTTTGCAACGATCTGAGGGGTATTCCATGAAAATACCATCCAAAATATGTTTCTTCTTTTTTCTTGGTGTTCTGTTTAAATATGTAATTACCAATGGACACTTAACATATGATGGCAGGATACCACGTTAACATGTTCAGTCTTGGTTCAATGATTTCAAGAAATTAATCACCTGCAGAAAGAGCAAAGATCTCAGATACGGTTTCCGTGATGGTCCAAGCTTCTCATTAATCTCTACAAGGATTTAGTAAAATGGATAGAAAAGCAAAGACATTCGGTCATATTCCATACAGATTTTTACTAATAAGATAGGCTTACTTTCTTAGGCACCACAGAGGAAACATCAAATGGGAAAAGTCCAGGTCTTATAAAAAAGAGGAAAGAAAGGAGATAATATGAGAGTATCAAGCTCATTGGCGATACCTGTTTCAAATGCTATAGTTAGCATGGTAAAGGGGTGTGTGTGTGTGTTTGTGTGTGTAGTCTAGAACCTCCATCAGTTCCTAAATTGAAACTCTTTGCCATTAAGAGCTGTCTGTCTGCTTGGAAGTAGGCAGGTCTGGCCAGTGCTCTTCCCTAATATCTGTGAGTGAGAGAACAGGTCGGCCTGCCCATGTGCAGTATATAGGGGAGGACTTTGAGTGTTTTCTGAATTCTCTGTCCCCGGTGTTGCAGATAGTTTTGGCCCCAGCATGCCCTGTTCTGGATCGGAACCACATTATCCAAAGCCAGTATTTTGAGGAGACTCAGCCACCTGTGTTGTTGACTAAGCCTTGTCTCCCCAGGTTAGTGTGGTTGGTGCCTGAGGAGGCATCCACTTGAACTGAGTCATCTTACTATTTCCTTGGGGTGGAGGTAATGTTGGAGAGCTAGCCCTCCTAGACACAAGGCACTAAGGGGCAGTCACAGGTGAGTGAGGAGAACAGGAGCTGAGAGGGCTAACTGGGACACCGGCCCCACACCCAGAGTGGCCCCAGGCATCTGGATAATTAGAAAATAGAGCGGGTCAGTGAAGCTCCTATTATATATTTTCACTCCTAGAAGGAACATAGCAGAGTAGAGACAGACACAGTTTTATATTCTAGTCTCAGCATTTTCTCACTTATATGACCTTAAGCAAGTCATTTTTCTCTGAGTTTCAGTTTTCTCTTATGCAAAATCAAGGTAATTTGTAATTACCATGGAATTCTCATGGAATTTAAGAATTAGAAAGTTTACATATGTTTGTGGGGCTTTTTTGAATTATTCAATAAATGGTAATTATGTTAACATTGGCTCATCTGCCTGGGGCTGGCTTTAAGTTCATTGTATATGGAAGTGACTCCTTCTGGGAGCAGAAGGAATTATTGACTTACTGTTCCATACTACTCTATTATTCTTACAAGATTTATATCTTGCTATCCTTCTAGTTTATGGCGCTACTTTCAAAGCCTTCCCTGCTGTCTTTATTCATGCATCATCCTGCAGTTGAGACTTATGCCATGTGAATCCTACCACTTACTTGTATTTTTGACCTAATAATAATTTTTGTTAATTCATAGGATTCTTCTTTTCATCTACTGGCAGAAACACTTACTCTTAAAAGCCCTTTATTTCTATTTGCTGGAAAATTATTACATAAATATGTGGTATCTGTTACATTAATGGTGCAATGTAGAGTTGTACAGTGCACAACATACACAACTGTACATGGCAGTCCACTATTTCAACAGTATTCATCCCTACTTCATTTCACTACCTAGGAGCACCCTCCAGCCCCTTTCTCTCATTGCTGCTTGAGGGATTTTTTTTTTTTTTTTTGGGTGGGGGGTATAGCGTGATTCTGATCAGGTCAGGCTGTATTGAAAAGTATGTAATGGTTTCGCTTCCCATTGTTTTCAGGACCAAATTTCAGCTGCTTAATCTGGCATCAAAAGACCTTCTCTAGGGTTACCCCTCACAACCCTCACACAGGAAACTCACCTCACACTCTATGAAACGAGTAATTGGATAGTTCCTCACTCATGCCATAGTTTCACATGCTTCTCTGTCTTATGCATGACTTGTTCATTTATCAGACAGAGCCCACCTATGATTTTTCTTATCTGGTGCTAGTCCTTCAAGGCATAGTTCAAATAACTCTTTTTCCTTTTCTTCTTTCTCTCTTTCTTGTTTTTTTTTTAATGAAAAATAGTCCTTTTTATTTATTTGTTTTTTTTAAATAAATATATAATACATTTTTATTCCCAGGGGTACAGGTCTGTGAATCGCCAGGTTTACACACTTCACAGCACTCACCATAGCACATACCCTCCCCAATGTCCATAACCCCACCCACCTTCTCCCAACCCCCCTCCCCCCAGCAACCTTCAGTTTGTTTTGTGAGATTAAGAGTCACTTATGGTTTGTCCCCCTCCCAATCCCATCTTGTTTCATTGATTCTTCTCCTACCCCCTTAACCCCCCATGTTGGGTATCATGCTTCGTGAAATAAGTCAAGCGTAGAAAGACAACTATCATATGATCTCTCTTCTTTCTTTTTTTAAAAAAGATTTTTATTTATTTGAGAAAGAGAGCATGAGAGGGGACTGGGCAGAGGAAGAGGGAGAAGCAGACTCCCCACTGAGCAGGAAGCCTGATACGGGACTGGATCCCAGGGCCCTGAGATCATGATCTGAGACCAAGGTAGCTGCTTAACTGGCTGAGCCACCCAGCTTCCCCATTCAAATACCTCCTTATGATGACTTGTCTGTACTCTCCAATTTTTGGCCTTCGGCAAGATTATTCTTCCTTCCACCGAAAACTCCTTCATTAAATCACTTTGGTTTTAGGACTGTGAGTGCTCTCAGGAAGGGGCCTCAGACTTCTCCAGCTTGCTTCACTTTCTCCTCACTCACACAAGGAGGTTAGCACATAAAGGCACTCTCAGTGTGTATTTGAATAATTAGATTTATTCTTTTTTTTAAAAAAAAGATTTCTTATTTATTTATTTGACAGAGATCACAAGTAGACAGAGAGTCAGGCAGAGAGAGGGGGGTAAGCAGGCTCCCTGCTGAGCAGAGAGCCCGATGTGGGGCTTGATCCCAAGACACTGAGATCATGACCTGAGGTGAAGGCAGAGGCTCAACCCACTGAACCACCCAGGCGTCCCGGATTTACTCTTTTTTTAAGAGATTTTTTTTTTTTTTTTTTAGTTTTTTTTCATTTGAGATAGAGAAATACAGATAGAGAGAGAGCATGAACAGGGGGACAGGCAGAGGGAGAGGGAGAAGCAGACTCACCACCTAGCCGGGAGCCCAATGTGGGCCTTGATGCCAGGGTCCAAAGATCTCGACCTGAGCTGAAAGCCGTTGGCCAACCATCTGAGCCACCCAGACACCCCTGAATAATTAGACTTATTCTAAATGAGAAGATACAGTCAAAATTTGGGGAGACTATTACGGTTGACCCTTGAATAACATGAGTGTTATGGGTATCAATTCCACACATGGTGGAAAATTCAAATATAACTTTTGGCTCCCCAAAAACTTAACTAGTAATAGTCTACTGTTGCCTGGAGGCCTTAACGATCATAACACATTTTGTGTGTTACATGTGTTTTACACTCTGTTCCTACAATAAAGGGAAGAAAGGAATCTGATTTTGAAATAACAAGGAAAACTCATTTACTGTACTGTAGTATATTTATTTAAAAAATCCACATAGAAATGGACCCATAAAGTTCAGTCCCAAGTTCAAGGGTGAGCTGAACCTCAGCTAAACTCCCGTTTCAGAACCTACTTCGTTTCAAGATCTCATTCTAATTAAGAACTAATGCAATTGTGAATTTTTGCCCTATGGAGTTAAAGATTTTTCTCCATGATTGTATTCAACCTCTTTTCTCTTCCTAGAGTGAATTGTGTGTTTGTACGAGATGGAAACAAAGGGAAAGAGCCTGCTATACTTCCTTGGTCTTTAGTCCTAGTTGAAATTTTAACTAGATAATCACCTGCCATCCGGTGATTCTAGTTGTACTGAGGACAGAGATGGAATGCCTTCTGTGGGAAGAGTCCATACAAACCTGTTTTTGATTCTCATTGGCTTTTTTGCTTATGCTATTCCCACCTTCTAATAGATTCATTTCTCTATTTAGGGTTTTCCAATTTTCTTTAGCATGCCATGATTATGTTTTTTTCCCATATCTAAAAAGTTAATGTATAAAGTAGTCGAGGTTGAATCATTTCTGTTCACTCTAGGCGTAACAATAAATCCTTGCCTTGAAGGGTAGTGTCTAATATTAATAGAAACCATGGAGCAAACTGAACTGAAAACTTTATATGGGAAGTCCCAGGAAATTTTACCACCATCAAATCAGTATATTAACTGTGGTTATTGGGATCCTATACTTTTCTTAATGTACTTTGATTAAAAAGTGTCCTATGGGGCTCCTGGGTGGCTCAGTGGGTTAAAGCTTCTACCTTCGGCTCAGGTCATGATTTCAGGGTCCTGGGATTGAGCCCCACATCTGGGCTCTCTGCTCAGCGGGGAACCTGCTTCCTCCTCCCTCTCTGCCTGCCTCTCTGCCTACTTGTGATCTCTCTCTGTCAAATACATAAATAAAATCTTTAAAAAAAAAAAGTGTCCTAGCCCCCAATCTAAGACCTTTAACTTGTTTATTTCTCTTATACCAAATGCTTCTGTATTCTGAATACGGCCCTCTATTTAACAGGCATATAGATTTGACTTGAGTCATATTCTAAAGCTAAAAAGACATTTAAGCAGCCTCTGCTTGTGGAGAAATGAATGTAGTTTTAGTAGATAAAAATGAAAGTCTGTCTCAAGTCTCAAGTTACATAGCTAACTCAATTATTCCCATTTTTGAAAAGAACGAGGGGCTTTCTTTTGCTCCATTAATTCCCTACGTTCTTAATTTAGCCTGCTTTTCTTCCTGTGGATTAATTTCTTCTTTGTGTAGACGTACAAGAAGTTTCTACTGTTCTGTTCTCAGTGGTCTCCGGTGAGTACAGGTGCTCCTGTAACTTTCAATAGCCCACAGTCTGTCTGTACCGAACTCCTTATAAGCTAGCGCTTCTGGAAGGCTGTACCTCGAGTTGGGAAATAGGCCGTCGACATTATGAAGGGGACGTTATTGGATAACCAAGGTTATGAACAATTCCTCGTGGAAAGTCAAGGGCTGCTCCCCAGTACTATTTGCTCCCCAGTACTATTCGGACTGCCGGTCAGACAATGAATTTAGATAAGCCTCTGGCAGAAGATCGTGCACTCTTTAGGAAAAGTTTTCTAACAGTCCAAAAGAGATTAGAAGGATAGAATGAATTTAGAAAATTGAGTCCTTTTTTCTATTGTATTACCTTATAATAAAACCTGACTGAGAAGTCTGAGAGAGAACCTAGAAATTAGTTGCCTGACCCAATTCCAGACATTCTGTGAAGAGTGGAACTATTTGAATGAGACAAAATGCCACTTTCTTTCCAAAACGAGTGATGTTTTTCCCTCCTACCTGGGTGGACCCTGTGGGTGGCAGTGGAGGGGATTAGCTAGCTGGTCACCTGCTTGTTCTGACGCTACCCCGTGAAGCAGCCGAGCCCCTGGGAGGTGCTGTGATTTGTTCAACATCCTAGAGCTACTTAGTGGCCGAACAGGGACTAGGCTTCTATCGTCCACCCTCGTGTACTTTTTAATGTCCTTTTCTCATTGTGTTTATTGTCCAACTCCAAACATGGCCATGAGAGTAGAACTGTTCCCATGGAATGAAAATTTACTTCCTTTCAAAAAATCATCGATAATTTTCCATTCTACTTGGGTGTACCCCATCTGTAAGCACTGAGGGGATTAGCCAGGAACACGCTTGGTTCTTAAGACAGGCTTGCTACTTTTCAAAAGGAGTGATTCTAGAAATGCTTTTTACATGCTTAGTAGAGTGTGCAGCTCTGGTATGGGAGAGAAACCTCTTTTGTACTGTCCGGGAGCTCTTTTGTTGCTTTACACTGTAGACCTTTTTAATGGAAGGAAGGAATGCTGTTTTGCATTTACGATTCAGAATTATGTCCTTGGTGGTGCTGAAAGAAATTTCATGATGGGATATTAGGAAGTGTTTGGCCCATTCAGGCAATTATTTATCAGTCTATTTCAAGCTTTTCCCTGTTTAAAACAAAACAAAACAAAACAAAAACTGATCGAATAAAAACTGAAACTATGTACAGTGAGTTTGATGAAATCTTGTAAGTACTTTTGGTTGCTAGGGCAACATTCCTTTTGTTTCTGGTTAATGTGACTTCTCTCTCTGCAGCTTGACTCCTTGCGAGTAGATATTTATTTTTAAAAAAGAACCCAAATTCAGGCTTATGGCAAAAGAATAAGACGCCTCATGCCAACTTATTTTTCTTCAGTAAAACTTAGATTATGAAAAGACATTGTGTTCATTTGCACAGATAATACGAGGCAAAATGTTTCGACTTGAGTCGTCCAAGTTTGAGCAATGTTGTTGTGCTTTCTAGTATCTCAGTTCCCTTCAGGTGCCTTCTGGATGCCTCTTATGATCGATGTCCTCAGGACCCCATACCAGCTTCGCAGTAAGGAGGCATTTAAGTACCACCTCTATTTTCCACCCGAATCATAAGTTAGTCATCCCGCGCCCATTCGCTCAGACGCTGCCCACTGTTTTCCAAAGGGACACCTGGCTGAAATGGTTGGTTTTAACAGATGTTGATTTGTTTGCATTTTCCATCCTTCCTCATTACGTACGCATTTGTTCTACTATAGCACTGTGTTATCCTTGTGGGTTTTTTTTTTAAACTCTGCCCTATTAATAGTTCAGGTCAAATAACTCATTCTTTGTCATGGAGATGTGTCCTGGGCCATGTAGGATATTTATCAACACCCCCTCTTCTGACCAAATGCTAGCAGCAGTCCAGAAGTTGAGAGAATGGAAAATCCTTCATCAAATTGCTGTGGGTCACCTGGGTATCCAAATAGCCCCCAGTTAAGAAGCATTGCTTTATCCTTAGGGAACCCATCTATTTTGGCAATTTCATTAGCTGTAGTTTGGTCACTGAGAAGATGAGTAAGCGAGAACTTGAATATAGTTACATATTTTGTTTTATTTATTTAAAATTTTTATTTATTTATCTGATAGAGCACAAGCAGGGGGAAGGGCAGAGGGAGAGAGAGAAGCCGGTTCCCTGCTGAGCAGGGAGCCCAACATGGGGCTCGATCCCAGGAGCCTGGGATCATGACCTGAGCCGAAGGCAGACGCTTAACCCACTGAGCCACCCCGGCGCCCTTCGTTACATATTTTCAAGATGTATACTTTGGGCCTTTTGGTGTAGGATTCAGCATTAGCCAACTTAGTTGGTGCCCTACTTTCTCATGCATAGGATTGGAATGCTTATAATCCATTTTCACAGCAGATTTTGTCCAACATTATATTGATGTATAATTTAAGTGTATAGCTCAGGGAATAATCTCTTTTACCTACCACCCAGATCAAGATCCTTTACATTGGTCATTTTCTCCTAATGTCCTCTTTCTGGCCCATCCTCTTAGCCCAAATGGTGACCACTTATCTGCTTTGTGTTACTGTAGATGAGTTTTGTCTTCTCTAGAATTTCCTATAAATAAAATCATGTAGTGTGGGGCTGTTTGTGTCTGGTTTCTTTCCCTTAGCATCATGGTTTCCAGATTTATCCATTTTCCTGAATGTGTAGGTATTTTGTTTTTCTTGGTAAGTAGCATTCCCTTGTATATTTCCATTTGTTCATACACTCATATATTGATGGACATTTGAGTTATCTAATGGTTTCACTGCTGTGAATATATCTGCTAGGAGCCTTTATGTGAAAATGTTTTTGTGGACACATGTGCTCATTGTTCTTGGATATATACCTAGGAGCAGAAACCTTGTGTCATACCATGTCATAAAAATATTTTAAGTAGTTAAAAAAATTAAAAATTCTAGGGGTGCCTGGGTGGCTTATGTCATGACCTCAGGGTCCTGCAATGGAGCCCAGCACTGGGCTCCCTGCTCAGCAGGGAGTCTGCTTCTCCCTCTCCCTCTGCCCCTATTTCCTGCGTGTGTTCTTTTTCTCTTTCCCTCTCATGAAATAACTATTTCAAAAACAAATATACATATTTATGTATTATATATTATATATTTATATATTATATATTTTACACACACACACACACACACACACACACACACATATATATTCTAGTCCACAGAGAAAGTCTTTGAAGTTTCTGACATGAAATATACCTGTAATCTAGATATAATGAGGATCTAAGAAGTTGAGTGGAAAAAAGGAAATATGTACTGATGAAGAACATGGGTTTTGGGGTCAGTAGACTCAAATAAAGATATTGGCCCTGCTACTTGACAGCTGTGTGACCTTGGGCAAGTTACCCGATGTCTTTGTGCCTGCATTGCATTAGCCATAAAACAGAAAATAGTCGTAATAAGCTGATAGAATAGTGAGAAGTGAATGTGATAATGTAGATAAAGCGCCTTGCAGAGAAACTGGCATATATTTCTATTATTATTGCCTTATAAGTGTTGCAAATACTCTTTCATGGGAAGATTATCTAATGAGAGATCATAGCGTAGAAATGCAGAATGCTATGGGCTCCTGGGTGGCTCAGTGGGTTAAAGCTTCTGCCTTTGGCTCAGATCATGATCCCAGTGTCCTGGGATCGAGCCCTACATCAGGCTCCCTGCTTGGTGGGCAGCCTGTTTCCCTGCCCCCTCTTCCTGCCTCTGCCTACTTGTGATCTCTTTCTCTGTCAAATAAATAAATAAAAAATCTAAAAAACAAATCATAAGAAGCTGGGGGTGCCTGGGTGGCTCAGTGGGTTAAAGCCTCTGCCTTCAGCTCAGGTCATGGTCCCCGGGTCCTGGGATCCGAGCCCCGCATCGGGCTCTCTACTCAGCAGGGAGCCTGCTCACCCCCCCACCCCCGCCTGCCTCTCTGTGTACTTGTGATCTCTGTCTGTCAAATGGATAGATAGAATCTTAAAAAAAAAATTTCTGGAAGCTCAGTGCGGAAAACTCTGAAAGCAAAATGCTCCAAGGTGGACCTAGTCACAGGGTGTCCCCTCGGTATTGCAAGATTTCCTTTTAGAAGTGCCACCAGATTACCATTGTAAATGTTTTACAAAAATCCCCTAATGCTTCTGGGAGATGCAAGAGGAAAGAAACCATTTTAAGGATTTATTTATTTGAAAGAGAGTGAGCAGGTAAGAGAGAGTGAGCTGGGGGAGGGAAAGAAGGGGAAGGAGAGTGAGGATCTTCCAGCAGACTCCTTGCTGAGTGCAGAGCCTGGAAGCAGGGCTCGATCTTAGGACACTAAGATCATGACCTAAGCCCAAAGCAAGAGTCAGCTGTTTGACTGAGCCAGCCAGGTGCCCCAAAAGGAACTATTTTATTTTCTTTTGTCTATTTATTTATTAAAGATTTTATATATTTGAGAAAGAATACGAGCATGAATATGGGCAGAGGGAAGGGAATTAGGGACAAGCAGACTCCCCGCGGAGAGGGCAGCCTGTCCGGAGGCAAGGCCCGATCCCAGGACCCTGGGATCATGACCTGAGCCCAAGGCAGGTGCTTAACCTACTGAGCCATCCAGGTGCCCCCCCCCCCATAGGAACTATTTTAAAATGCACTGGAACATTCTGATCCTAACAATGCCTGCCGTCATAGGAGACTAGTTAACCAGAGCCTAAGCTACTAGAATATTATCAGAGGTTACATAAACAGGGGAAGACAAATACTCAGCTGTAGCCCATTTTAGCCATCCTGTTTCACATAAGAAGGGGCAAAAATACTAAGAAATACTTGTCAAATTCACAGTCCAGGGGTACAGGCTCATTAGGAGACTAAGACCTAATCATAGGACTACAGAACATTCCCTCACCCCATACCTCCGTACCACATTACTAACGGCCTGTTTACCATAGTTCCTTTATCCTGTCCCATTATCAGGGAAAAAAATCACAAGGCATTCCAAAATATAAAGTACAGAATTTGATGGGGCACCTGGGCTGTTCCGTCACTTAAGTGTCCTAACTCTTGATTTCAGCTCAGTTCTTGATCTCAGGATAGTGAGTTTAAGCTCTGCATTGGGCTCCATGCTCAGCCTGGAGCCTACTTAGGGAGGAAAAAAACAAGGAGAAAAAAGACGACGACGACGACATGGCAGTTGTGTTGGAATTATCAGACTGGGAATTTAGAACAGCTATAAAGAATATGCTGTGTGTCCTATTGGATCAAGTAGATTGCATGGAAGAATGCAGGGGCAATGTAAGCATAGAGATGGAAATCCTAAGAAAGAATAAAAAAGATAGGCTCAATATCAAAAACACCATAGCAAACATGAACAATGCCTTTGGTGAATTTATGAGTAAACTCAAGGCAGAGCTGAGGAAGGAGTGTCTCAGCGGTAGAGGATATATCAATAGAATCACCCCCAACTCAAATGCCTGAATTCCAGACCGCAGATAACACCAAGTGATGTTGCGAGTACGGAGTGAGAGGAGCTCCTGCGTTGCTGGTACGAACACGACGCGGCATAGCCACCTGAGAAGAGGGTGGCAGTTTCTTAGAAAAGTAGATGTGCTGGTAGTCCTGGATCCAGTGGTCATACCCCTTTGTATTTAACCAAAAGGGTTGAAAACGTGGCCACACAAAAACCCACACAGAGACATTTATAGCAGATTCATTCATAATGGCAGAAACCTGGAAGCAACCAAGATGTCCTTCTGTAGGCGAATGGAAAAAACCAAACAACTTAGTATCATTTAGCCCCAAAGCAAAGTAAGCTATTAAGCCACGAAGTGATACTGAGGGATGTTATATGCATATTATTAAGTGAAAGAAGCCATTCTGAGAAGGCTGCTTAGCATATGATTCCTACAATATGCCAGTCTGGTAAAGGCACAACTATGGAGAAAATAAAAAGAAGGAATGGGGATTAGGGTTTGGGGTCAAGGAATAGGTGGAACACAAGATCTTTCCAGCAATGAAAATACTCTGTATGATATAATAATAAGCCCATGCCACTGTCCATTTGTCCAAACCCACTGAACATGTAACACCAAAAATGAACCCTTAGGTAACATATAAACTTGTGGTTGTGTGTCAATGTGGGTTCATTCTTGGTAACACATGCCCCATACTGGTCAGTGATAGTCATAATGGGGAGGCACTTCCAGTGTGTGGGCAATAGGTACACACTGGAAATCTCTGGAACTTTCTCTCAAATTTATTGTAGACTTAACAGTGTTCTCACCTGTGGTGACTGGGTGGCCCAGTGGGTTAAAGCCTCTGCCTTCGACTTGGGCCATGATTCCAGAGTTCTGGGATCAAGCCCCATATCAGGTTCTCTTCTCAGCAGGGAGCCTGCTTCCTCCTCTCTCTCTCTTTCTCTCTCTCTCTCTGCCTCTCTGCCTACTTGTGATCTGTATCTGTCAAATAAATAAAATCTTTAAAAGTGCTCTCACCAATTATCTATGTAAAATGGTGCCACATTAAATGTTTGTTGCTTTGATCCTAAAAAAGGTCTAAGTGGTGTTTTCACAGGATTCTGTTCTGTGACTTCATCTACCAAATCTACCTAATCTATTGAGCACATTCTCCTGGTGCCCCAGGACCTAGAAGAAGGCCTGACATACGGTTCCATGCCCTTAAGCTTGCCCTCTAGTTGAGGAGCTAGGATGTGTGCAGAAAATGACCACATTAGGGAATGCTGTGTTTCGGGAGACAGAGACCTATGTACCCTTAGAATTCAGGGGATGGGGAGATTCACTGGTGTCGGGCTGATGGGGAAAGCATTGTAGAGCACTTAGCTTTCTGAAAACTGAACTTGAAACCTATAAAGGGTTAACCCTTTTACTTAAAAAATACATTCAGAAATGAATAGCATAGTCTTATATCCTTATATAACTGCCTGTACATATATGTAATGTTATGTGTATATATTATTTTTATAGATTTACTCATACATAATGTTTTATAACTTCATTTAAAGAATATCACCAATATATTTTCTTATGAATAAATACATTTACAACTTTTAAATAGCTCTATGGAAATCCCTCGTTATCGGCTGTATGATCATTTATTGAATTATTCCTTCATTGGTGGATATTTTCAATTTTGAGGGGAGTTTATTACCGTTACAGCCAGTTCTCCTTGAAGAGCTTGTGCTTTTATTTTTGTATGTCTGTGTGGGTTTTTCTGTAGGAAAGAATTCTTTGGAATGTAATTTCCAGGTACAGAAGTAGTGCAGTTTTACTTTTGTTTGGTAGTCTTAAATTTATCTGCAAATAGCTTATAACCATTTCTGTTACCAGCAACCATTTATGGAAGTTACTTTTATGTACACCCTTCCCAGCACATGGTGTTCAAAGTTTTACTTTTTGCCAGTCTTATGTCGAAATATAATATCTTATTGTCTTAATTTGTATTTATCTGGGAAGTAGTATCTTATATGTTGGTTGGCCATTTTATTTGTTTTTCAGTGAACTTACCCTTCTGCTTACTATTTTTTTTAAAGATTTTATTTTTCAGCCATCTTGAACCCAAGATGGGGCTCGAGCTCACAACTCCGAGATTATGTCACATGCTCCACAGATGGAGCCAGCCAGGCGCCCCCTCCTGCTTACCGCTTATTATTCGATTGTTGATTTTATGAAGTCTTTGTATATTACAGAGATTCCATTCTATGTGTTAACATACATTTTCTAGTTTGTTTTTGATCTGACTCTGGTATTTTTCATCATATAGATATTTTAAACTTATATATAGTTTATCTTTCAATGCTCTATTGACTGTTTCTCTCTTTGGGGCAGGTCTTTGAGTGGAATGTTCTTATCACGTGGTTATGGGTTCCGAGCTGTCTGCTGGGGCTTTAATATGAGGCTGAGGACTTTTATCATACTGCTGGTGAGTAGTCACTGGGGGAAGAGAGAAATTGTAGGGTTCAAGTAGATAGCTTTGGCAACATGGGAGGTGTGCGTGGATGATAGAAGGAAGAAGTATGATCAGATTGGAGCCTGATGAATTACTATTCAAACACTTTGGGACCAGAGGCTAAACTAGAGGAGTTTTGGTGGGCTTGGCAAGGCTTTAGGGGATATTCCAGAGGAAGAATTCACAGAGTTTGCTGACTTGCCTGGGTGATAGTAGAGTTACTGATTATGTTGAACTTGAAGGTTTCCGATTCCATTAAATGACAGGAGGGTGATATCTTGATTTGAAATACAAGTGCATTTCTTTCTGGCTTCATTCAGTTCACCCATTACTATGAGCTGTTACATGCCAACACCTGGGCTTATAGCTGGAGCTAGGAAGATATACATGGATTCTGGCCTCAAGGAATTCACAGTCTAGCAGAGAAGGCAGAGAGATGTGTAAGCCAAACATTACACTACAACGTGCCAAGTGCAGCAAAAGAAATTTGCCCAAGAGGCGGAAATGATACAGAAGTGGAAGGAGAGATTGCCTGGGGAAGTCAGGTAGAATATCACAGAGGGGGATGGTGGGTATTAGCAAGCTTTTACAGGATAAATAGGAGTTGGCCACATGAAAAGAGAGGAAAAAATATTTCAAGAAGTATATTTTTTAAATATTTTAAATTTATTTGACAGACAGAGATCACAAGTAGGCAGAGAGGCAGGCAGAGAGAGAGGAAGGGAAGCAGGCTCCCCGCTGAGCAGAGAGCCCGATGGGGGGCTCGATCCCAGGACCCTGGAATCATGACCTGAGCCGAAGGCAGAGGCTTTAACACACTGAGCCACCCAGGTGCCCCTCAAGAAGTATTTTTTTTTTTTAAGATTATTTATTTATTTATTTGACAGACAGAG
>NC_081575.1:31680045-31730515 GCF_022355385.1 Mustela nigripes
GGGGGGGGGGGGGTAAAGGGCAGGCTCCCCGTTGAGGAGGGAGCCCCAGGACCGTGGCTCCATCGCAAGACCCTGAGATCATGACCTGAGCTGAAGGCAGACAGTTAACTGACTGAACCACCCAGGCGCCCCTTTAAGAAGTATTACTAGCATTACTAAGGCATGGACGACTGGAGCACAGTAGGTATGTTTAAGGAGACTTCTGTGTATTAATAGCTGAATATCACAATTTTAAACCAAAAGGAGGAATAATAGGAGATCTAGCTTCAGGGACAAAGCGAGGCCAGGTGATAGAGGTCTCTGTGAGCCCTGCCAAGAAGCTCGGAGGTTCAAACTTTGGAAGGGTTTCAATCAGAGGAACTGATTAGGTTCTCACTTGAGCTGGCTAATCCTCCTTGAAGGCTGATGAGACCAAGGTCAGTGAGAAGCAATGTAAGGCAATTGTGTGACATGATGAAGGCCTGTCTTTGGGTGGGAGAAGAGAGTAGAGTCCATTTGGAAAAGATTCAGAAAAATCTAAACTGTACGTAATTTATAGAAGATGTGAATTTCGACTAATTGTCTTTTCCCGAGGCAGGTTTTAATAGGTTTGCTAATGCAATTTCCACTGGGATTCCTAATGGAATGGATGTGCAGAACTGGCGGGACAGGAGTGAAGAGCCTTTGGTTGTTAATCTTGAGCTTAATTTAGCGATTCTCAACTTGTTTGCTGCCTCCGCCCAGTGAAATTGACATCCATCAGGAGCATCTCTTATTACCCCGCAGGGAAATTTTAGTCTTGGAGAAGTGGGGTTGGTATGAGGGAAGTTCCAGAATCTCCCAAAGAGCTCGTGCAGTTTGAAAAAGCCCCTGGGAATTTTATGTACCCAGTCCTCCATGATTCCTCCAGACGCACATACGTTTGAGAAATACCGGCATTTTTTCCAGCATCGGTGGGAGGACCCACACATACTGTTGGCAGATGAATTCACATTCACAAAGAGTGCATGTGGGCTTTTTTTTTTTTTTTTTACTAAATCGGCCCCTCGTTCCAGATTAATAGGAAGTAGCCTCATTATATTCTAGCTGTCTTCTCTGTGATGCTGTGATTTTTAATGCATTTCTGATAAATATAAATCAACTCACTGGGAGAAAGATACCCCATGGGGAGCACGTTAAGGGGAAAAGCATGGGATAAATTCCCAATCTAGATAGAAGGGAATATGAGATGACTAGTTACTTTCACGCAGTGGTGGTTTTTGAACTGAATGCTGTTGTCAGGCTTCCAGAAGGTGATGAATGAGAGAGAGAGAGCAGGCACAGTACCCAGAAGTGACTTGAGGGTGCCTCAAATAAGGCCTTCTAGACAACCTATGTGAGCCCAAAGAATGACCTGGTCTTAAAGTCACTTCTGGGTAGGTTCAGAGTTGACTCAGCTAAATGGGGATTTTCTTTCAGGTCCTTCTGCCTCTTCCTTCTGTCATTGGTTTCATAACTCATCCGCTTTGATCTTTCTATTCCATCTCATGCCCCACATAACCTGTGTCCTTCAATCGTGAGGGGCTCTCAGCAGAAATGTGTGCACACTGCCCGCTGTTGGAATTACTGGCCGAACTTGAGGTTGTGTCCTCCCTGTGGATGCGTAAATAACAGATACTAGGGGGAGTATTTGAGTTTTAATACTGCCTTCAGGTCAGAGATGAAGGTCACTTGGCACAAGAGCCTTGGTCTCCATCCTCATGGGGGTTGCAGTGTACCAGGGGAATTGTACAGTCAACAAGCGATTATACTCATGATGATTCTTCCAGAAGGGGCAGCGTGCATAGTGACTCCTGAGTGACAGCATGTTTAGGTAGGAGCGAAAAGGACAGATGGTTTGGGGTTTTTTTGTTGTAGGTTTTTTTTTTTTCCCCTCTGATATCGTTTCTAACATTCTCAGGGTATTTATTTATGATCGTTCTCTCTATCAGGCTGAGTCTCTTAGGAGACTGTGTCTCCGGCGCTGCAGGGGAGACTGGCTTTCTGTTCCCTGCTTGGGTTTTTTCATTGAACTCCTCCCTTGCCTAGTGTTGGAGACTCCACCGACTTGGGGAAGTAAAACAATATGCATAAAATAGGGGCCCCATTGACTAAGAGCAAGTTATATATATATTTTTTTTAATAAAACTTTTTTTTTAAAGATTTTATTTATTTGACAGAGAGAGATCACAACTAGGCTGAGAGGCAGACAAAGAGAGAGGAGGAAGCAGGCTCCCGGCTGAGCAGAGAGCCCGATGCGGGGCTCGATCCCAGGACTCTGGGATCATGACCTGAGCCGGAGGCAGAGGCTTTAACTGACTGAGCCACCCAGGCGCCCCAAGCAAGTTATATTTTTAATGTAGTAATTCATCACAGATTCTTTTTAAGGGTTAGTCATTAAGGGAGAAACTCACATCAAAGACAAAAAAACATAGTCGTGCCTCAAACCGACTACAGTTCTGCAGGACCAGTCCTTGGGTAGGAAGAGGTTGTTGCCCCTGTATCTTGTCACTTCTGTGGGGGGGTTGAGCCATTTTAATTCACACGTGCCATAGAGGCTTGGCACATGACCTTAACTGCGTTTTGTAGTGAAGGGTCTGTTATGTACCTTTGTCTTTGCTCACTTTAGGAACTGTGCTCGAAAAACTCACATTCACCAGGAACTGATTGCGCAGAAACCCCAGCAACACAGGAGGTTATGTCCCTGAAATTGGGGGTCATTTTGAGTTCCGTTTCCCAGTAATCTTGTGAAAAAGCGTCAAGCCAACTTTTTAAATGTTAATTTTTTTCTTTGATGATCCATTCTGGCCTCAGAGTTTTGGTTTGGTTTGGTTTGGTTTTTGTTTTGGTTCGGTTTTGATTTTGGTATTCATAAACTGCCACAAGGTCACGATCCTTCCTGGCAATGCCCAAATCAATTAATCTCATTGATTTCCTTGATTCGTTACTGTTCTCATGTGGACGCTTATGTTTCATCAGTGCTTACATTCAGTGTTGCTTTGCGTATCTGAGACTACCCTTTCCCACTTCAGAGATCTTCTAGCACGATATTTAGCTTAAAGTGTGTTTTTGTGGCTGAATCACATACAAGCTCTCTTCCTGGTAATCCACGGTGTTGGAGCATGGATAGCTGGAGAGTCTCACGGTTTGGGTGGCCCTGTGTTCTTGCTTCCTGTATTTGCTGCTGTTCTGCAGAGTGGACTGGGACAGTCGAAAATTGGAAGTGGTGATGCCAGTCACTGAAGCTACCAACTGGCTCTTTTAGGGAGAACAGAAGAAATTATCTTGCACCATCATAACCTAGTGAGACCAGGCTTCCTCAGCACGGGAGTACGATCGGAACGATCAGAGTGGCATCCTGAAATAGGGATGTGGTTCTGGGTTTTAGTGACTGCCAGAAGGCTAATGTGAGCCAAGACTTGGAAACCAGGAAGCCGTGGCAAGGAGGGCTCTAACTAGATTTATCCGTGATTAGGAGTGAACTCAAAGTCTGGAATCCGGGCATACGGGCAGTGGGCAGGGAAGAAATGATATCTCTGAAGTAATGGCAGTTAGAAGTCTCCCCACTTTTTCAGACCATGGACCAGGTATAGAGGCACAGGGGTAAGTGCTGCCCTTAGTCAGCGATTGCTTCACTTTGGCATTTTGGAGTGAGGCTATGGGGGTTGTTGTCCTTTATCCATGGGTATGAATAAGGAAGGAGCTTAAAATGGAACTTACCTGCCTGGGAGAGCTGAGACCCATAAAGAATCCTAAGTCCAGGGAAAATGGGTTAAATGATGATCCTGATGAGGACAGTAATAGTAGCTGCATATATTTATTAGGTTTCTAAGAAATGCTGACCTTCATCTCATTTCCTCCTTATAACAACTTGTGTGTAGGTACTAGTCATACACCTATCTTTACAAATAGGAAAACCCAGGCTCAGGATACCTTATTGATTTTTCCCAAGATCATTAAACTAATAAACTGCAAAGACAAGTCACATATCCCACCTCTCTTTGGTTGTAATTATACAGGCTGACATTTCCCCCAGAGTAAGCAGGGACGATCCTCGTGAAGAAAGGAGTAGGGTGAACACGATAAAGTGGCTGACTAACTCATATATTTTTTGAAGATTTTATTTATTTATTTGTGAGGGAGAGAGTGAGTGTGAGAGGAGGAGGAGCAAAAGGGGAGGGGCACAGGGAGAGGGGGAAGCAGGGAGAGGGGGAAGCAGACTCCTCACTGAGCAGGGAGCCCGACGTGGGGCTTGATCCCGGGACTCCGGGATCATGACCCAAGCGGAAGGCAGATGCTTAACCAATTGAGCCACCCTGGCACTCCTTAACTCATACTTCCGACTCTCCTTTCTGCTCTATTCCTTTGATGCCTGCCTGATAAGAAGTCTTTAAGTTGATTCTGCTGACCCGAATGGGTACCTTCTGGGGGACCTGCTCCAGCCTTGTCTTACCCTGTGCTGAATGAGATTGTCTTTGTCACATGTTCTCTTTCAAATGAAAAGGGTTCCTAACGGTAATATTTAGCTTCCGTAGGTTATACCTAACTCTGTGGTGTGATTGCTTGATGTAATTCATTCTTTTGTGATCGCACCATTATTTTTTTGACTCTTTGTCCTTGGCTGATTACAGGCCTGATTAAAAACAATACCGCAGGGGAGGTTACCTCCTAAGGCCCATTTCTTTCCTGTTCTAGACAGAATCTCTGTTACCTGCATTTCAAAGAAGACTTCCTTGTCCAGTTGTTGGTTTTTAGGTGGCCTTTGTCCAGTTTTGGTACCATTGGCATTTTATGGTAAGAGACTGGCTCACCCAGTCCTGACCAGTTTGGACTAATGGTGTCTCCAAATCCACTCCAGTGTCACAGATCTTGCAAGAGCATTAATTTCCTGACCTTTATCTTTTTTTTTTTTTAAATATTTTATTTATTTATTTGACAGAGATCACAAGTAGTCAGAGAGGAAGGCAGAGAGAGAGAGGAGGAAGCAGGCTCGCCGCCGAGCAGAGAGCCCGATGCAGGACTCGATCCCAGAACCCTGAGATCATGACCCGAGCCGAAGGCAGAGGCTTTAACCCACTGAGCCACTCAGGCGCCCCATGACCTTTATCTTTTGTCCTGCTTGGAGGGAGCCTTACAGCTCTGCCTCCAACCTTCCCTGGAACATATCTTTCCCAGCCCTAGTTCCTCATTTTCTCAGACTGTGAAGAGGGGATCATCATTCTTGTGCCTTCCTCCTCCCCCCCCCCCCCCAGAGATAGCAGGGGGATGGATGTGTTTTGCTCCTGGAGTCCTTTGGACCCTTGGGGAAAATGACACTCTTATTAATTCAAGGCAGTAGCATTGAGAAAAGATGACTGTCAGGAACGCATATAAATTATTTAGAGTTTGATCATCTCAGTTTATGTTTACCTAGGGCTTTTTTTTTTTTATAGTGTTTGGAGAGATTTCAGAGGCTGCAATGGATCTCTCCAAAGCCATTAAGGGGCTTTTCAGGCCTATGCGGATATTAATTTTAGTAAAATATGGGACCATTTCGTGAGTGGGATCATTAAAATAATTGATCATTGCAGTGTATTAAAAGTAATCCCTAAGGAGACACTGACTACCTCTCAGGCTTTAAAAAAAAAACAAACCAATAACTTAAGATCAGTGATTGCAAGGCACAGGTGACTTTAGGGAGAAGTCGCTAAGGCAAGTCATGTCTTAAGTCTGACTGGAGGAGTATAGCATGCCTGTTTCCTTTCTTTTATTCTCAGTAGACACAGGGCTCTTGGAGGCTGCAGGTGGGATCTACGTGGACCACCATGGGCAATCTGTGTGCCCCCCAAAGTAGCAGCCAAGTCCCTAAGCTGGATCTCCAGGGATCTGGGGCCAAATCTTATGGGAGCTCGCCAGAGGGAAAATTCCTTAGCCTGGCCGCAGGATACAAAAGTCTAGTCTTCCTTTTTTTGTTTTTTGTTTTTTTGTTTTAAGACTTTTAAAAGTTTATTTATTTGATAGAGGGAGAGTACAAGCAGGGGAGTGGGGGAGGGAGAAGCAGGCTCTTTGCTGAGTACAGAGCCCAGTGTGGGACTCAATCCCAGGATCCTGGGATCATGACCCAAGATGAAGGCAGCGGCTTAACTGGTTGAGCCACTCAGGTGCCCCAAGTCTTTCATTTTATTAAAAAAAAAAATCAGGGTGCCTGGGTGGCTCATTTGGTTAAGCCACTGCCTTCTGCTCAGGTCATGATCCCAGAGTGCCGGGATCAAGTTCCGCATCAGGATCCCAGCTCTGCAGGGAGTCTGCTTCTTGCTCTGACCTTCTCCCCTCTCATACTCTCTCTCGCTCTGTCTCTCTCTCTCTCTCAAATAAATAAACTCTTTAAAAATGCCAAACAACAAAAACCAGTAGATAAAGAGGTACTGACTGGTCACATAACTGAACACAACTGACGTCAGAGGGTAAAGGGGAGCCTAAAAGGACTTCCTATTCTCCAGCAGCTTTCCACCATCCCTACGGAAGAGGCAGTTCAACAGAACTAGCCAGAGGTGAGATATTCTGCACAGATAGTGAGGCTCTTCCTGGTCTCTTTTGGGGAGTGAGAAATGTTTCCTTGTCCTGGTTCTCTGGCTGCACTAGGAATTAATTTTTCATGAGGCAGGTTAACAGGAACAAATCGAATTTAGTTTCCTACCTACAGACCTCAAATTCCAAAGGCAGGCAAAATATCTGTCATTCTGAACTAAGGAGGGTGTAGGTTAGGGGCCTGGGGCTTCAAAGAGGAAGAAAGCCATTCTCAGGAAGGTGAAACAGAGTCAGTGTTTGGTAAGCAAATGTCTGTTGGGCCACACAGAAACAGTGAGACTTGGAAGTTTGACAAACAGGCCTTGCTATGTACCTCCCTTGCCTACCACCCCTAGTTCCTATTATAATGTAGTTGTCTAGGAGCAAGAATGTCTTGTCCCCTTGATGGGGAGTACGGACTCTTGTCCCTTTAGAGGTCCCTCTAGCTGGGCTAAGAATCAAATTGATATGCAACCAATTAAGAGGAGAAAATAAAATTTAACAGGTGTACGTATGGGGAATCCATACAGACCCGGAAATCCCAAAGACAGGCAAAATGAGGTGTATCTGTCATTCTGAACTAAGAAGAAGGGGGTAGGTGTCTGGGAATTCAGAAGAAAGGAGTGGACAAGAAGAAGAGCAGGTATTTGGTAATTACACTTTTACTCTGCCATATAGATGGGTCACTCAGATAAAATTCATCTCTGCTAATAGCTCTTATTCCAGAAAGACCCTCCAATTGGGACTGTTCTTTGAGGTTAAGGGAGGGGAAAAGTTTCTCTTGAGCCCGCAGGGTCTCATTTGCCTTCAGCTCAAAGTAATCCTCGTGCCAGCATGGGACGTTGTGGGAGAGGGGAGAACTGTCCCAAACCCCTTCCTGGTTGTCTATGGTGATCGTGCTCTTCTTGGGGGTGGTCCTCTATGTATATTCTTTTGAGGCAGTTGTGGGGAAGGTCCAGGTTTCTTTCTGGGTCTTTTGGTCTTGTTTGTTTTCAGGTCAGAGTAATCTTCCAAGCCACTGTAGCCTGCCTTTCGGTGGCCTATCCCTTGGCCTTGACACGTCAGTAATAATACTTCATAAGAAGACCAGTTTTCCTCCTCTGCCACCTCCTGTCGTAGAGTGTGTGTTTTTGGAGGGGTGGTGGGAATGGAGGAAGTTGGGGAACAGTGAGGAGGTGACCTTGTGTGGCTCTGCTCCCATTACTGGGTCAGCTTGAGTAGCACACTTGACTCTGTCCCGCGGTCACCCTTAAGTGGAGTATCGGGCAAGCTCTCAGAATCTAGCAAAATCTCTGCCAGTCACTTTTCCTCTCTTGACTTCCCCTTGAACTTTTTGTGCCTTCCACAATTCACTTTCACTTTGCGGATTTAAATTTCTTGTTCTTCTCATTTGGAGGTTTTTATTGAAATCAATGTCCCTTCAAAATGATGAAAGGAGGAGATGAATTTTAACTATACAAGTAAATAGCCAATCACTGATACATCAGACAACATCCCATCATCCACTCAGGAACCTCTGAAAGGGAAGATTACTTCTGTTGCACATGATGGCTGACTTGATTAAAATATTTAATGTTTTTTTTATTCAAATACAGTGCCATCATCAAATGTTATCATGAATATTTACATACTCATCAAGATAAAGAGGGCTTTTTCAGATTTTCCTGTTGGGTTTTGTTTGAGTCCTTCCTTTGACAACTTTAACAGAGCTGTGAACTGTTGTGTTCTTTCCAGCATATTCACAGAGCTGTGATAGCAGTCACACAGTTAAAATCTTGTGCAGAATGTAAAGCACAGATACTATAGATCCTATAGCATTTGTCAATCCAGCCTAGTGGAGGAGGGGGAAAGAATTTTCCCTCTACCCTTCTAGATACATTGCTGAGATCCCCCTGTAATAACAAGACAGATTAATCAGAAAAAGTTTAATAACATGTATATATGTCTTGTATACATGGGACCTACCCAAGGAAACTGAGTAACCCCTGAAATGGCCCGAGCGATCACCCTGTATACTTTTGCCAGCTAGAGACAAAAGTCCTTGGAGGGGGTGCAGAGGCCTGTTATTGGAGATTTTCTAGAAAACCACATTGAAGGAGGGTATGATGGTTACACATTTAAGTCTGTGCTTTCTCCATTGGTTAGAGTTCCTAGCCTTGCAACCATACTCCAGGGATTAGGACATGGGGGTATTCTTCTGTCTGACAACCCTGACAACCCTGCTTCTTCCCCCCACCCCCCACCTCACCCCTGCCAATGTTCTCACTGAAATTGCCAAAAATTTCATTGTTGAGAATGCCAGTGGGTATTTTTAATATTTGTTTTGCTATACTTTGTTTCTCCATGTAACATGGTAAGAAACTGTTTTTTCTTGAATCCCTTAATTTATCTCCATTTCTTTCTGTTGTTCATCTACTTTCTTCTTTAAACCTTGGTGTTCTCCAAAATTCAGTCCTCAACCCAGTTCTCGTTTTTAACTTATACAAACTCTCTTTAGGTCATTTCATACATTTTCATGACCGAAACTGAAGTTATATATGCTTATTATCACGTTTCCTAGCCCTCTCTTGAGTCCAGATCTGTATGTCTGACTCTTATAGTTGTATCTTTTAAAAATTTTATATCTTGAGGCTTTATTTTTTCAGCACTCTTGATATGTAATTGACAAATGAGACTGTATATATTTAAGGTACAACTTGATGCTTTGAATTTCATTTAAATTATGAAATGATCAGCACACTCAAGCTTAATAACCTATCTGTCATCTCATTTCCTTACCATTTATTTTAAGAACTACCTTGTTAGCAAATTTCAAGTACGTTACAGTATTAACAATAGTCCCCATGCTGTATATTAGATCTCCAGGACTCACTCATCTTGCATAAATGAAACTTTGTATAGGTTGATCAAGATTTCATTCCCCCTCCCTCCTGCCCCTGGCAACTGGCAATTCTACTGTTTGCTTCTGTGAGCTTGACTATTTTAGATTCCACATCAGTGACAACATGCAGTGTTTGTTTTTATGTGTCTGGTTTATTTCACTTAGCACAACAGCAATCAAGACAGTATGATCCTGGCATAAAAAGGGATATAAATCAATGAAATAGAATAGAGAACCCAGAAGTAAATCCACACATTTACAGTTAACTGATCTCATAAGGGTGCCAGGAATGCACAATAGGGAAAAGATAGTCTCTTCAATAAATGGTGATGGGAAAATTGGACGTCCACATGCAGAAGAATGAAACTGGACACTTATCTCACATCAAATAAAAAAATCAACTCAAAATGAAGTAAAGACTTAAATGTAACACCCGAAATTATAAAACTAGTAGAAGAAAATAGGTAGAAACCTTCTTTTCCTTGGTCTTGGCAATAATATTTTTTTGTTATGACACCGAAATTACAAGTTGCAAAAGCAAAATTGGATAATTGGGATTGCTTCAAATCACGAAGAGGCTTCTGCACAGCAAAGGAACCATCGAAGGAGCAAATAGGCAACCTATGAAATGGGGGAAAATATTTGGAAACCATATATCTGATAAGAGAGGACTATCCAAATATCTAAAGGACTCAGGCAACTCAATAGAAAATAAAAATTAAGGAAAACAACCCAATCTGGTTGCCTGGCTGTCCCAGTTGGTGGTGTGTGCAACTCTCAATCCTGGGATTTGAATTTGAGCCCCCGGTTAGGTGCAGAGATTACTTAAAAATAAAATCTTTAAAAAATAAAAAGAAACCTGATTAACAAATGGGCAATGGAATTGAATGGACAGCTTTCAAAACAAACATACAAACATACAAATAAACATACAAATTACCAGCAGGTACATGAAAAGATGCTTCGTGTTACTGATCGTTGGGGAAATGCAAATCAAAATGCAAATATGAGGAGCTAGCACCTCACAACTGTTAGAATGGCTATTAGCAAAAAGAAAAGTGTTGGTGAGAATGAGGGGAAAAGGAACTTAGGCGCACTATTGTTGGGAATGTTTACTGGTACAGCAGTTATGGAAAATAGTATGGAACCATCTCAAAAAATGAGAAGTAAATTTACCCTATGATCTGGCAATATCACTTTTGCATGTATATCCAAACAAAATGAAAACAGAATCACTAAATAACATTTGGACTCCCATGTTAATTGCAGTAGTATCCATAAGATCCTAGATGGGAAACAACCCAAGGTCCTTTGGTGGACAAATAGATAAACAAAATGAAATATTATTCAGTCTTTAAAAAGAAGGCAGTCCTGACAATTGTGATAAATGAGGATGACTCTGTAGTCATATTTTTTAATGGAGTTCTCATAGGGACCTCAAATTCAGGATGCTTAAAAGGGAACTCATCAGCTGCCTCCGATATCACTCCAAATCAGCTACTTCTGATTTCTTAATTAGTCAATGGTAACTCATTGGCTCAGTCATAAAGTTTCACAACATTCTTGGCAACATTCTCTCCCAGGCCAGCTCCAACCACTTCTTTTTTTTTTTTTTAAGATTTTATTTATTTGACAGAGAGAGATCAGAATTAGGCAGCGAGGCAGGCAGAGAGAGGAGGAGGCAGGCTCCCTGCTGAGCAGAGAGCCCAATGCGGGGCTAGATCCCAGGACCCTGAGATCATGACCTGACCTGAAGGCAGAGGCTTAACCCACTGAGCCACCCAGGCGCCTCTCCATCCACTTCTAATCAGCGACTGCATAGTCCTTTCTTCCTGGGCTCTTTTCTTTTCCATTTCTATTGCAGCTATCTGTTGGCATTATCTCAGTTCTTGACCTCAACAATTCTTACAATTACTACAAAGAACTTCTTGCTGCCTTACAGTCCTCCCAATTTTTTCTCCATACCATAGCCAGAAGCATCTGTTTAAAACTTACTTTCTTAAAGTTTGCTCATTGGTTTTCCAGCACCTTCAGTATAAAATCTAAGCTCCTTCGTTGGAGATTCTATATATATATATATAATGAGGACAAATCATAAAGATATATATATCTATATATATATATATAAAGGTATATATATATACCTTTATGTATACATACCTATATGTATAGATATATATACCTTTATGTATAAGATATATATACCTTTATGTATAAGATATATATATAGATATATATATAGATATATATACCTTTATGATTTGTCCTCATTTTATTCCATTTTCAATCTACCCTGTACCTTCCCCACCACTCACCCCACCACCCATCATCCCTGATGCCCTATAATCTAGTATTCTTTCGCCTTCTCCGGCTTTCATGTTTTAGTGCATGTTGCTTTCCTTCTTGACAACACTCTTCCTTCTACCTCCCCCATTCTTACCTTTTTAAGAATAACAATGGCAAAAAGTTCTGGGAAGGGAAAATGGGATAAAGAGATTAAGACACTATTTAGCATACACGTATTTTAGAATTATTTTTAATTATTCAGTACCTTAATATATAATCCTCTTACTGAAAATTGTTTAAACATTTAAATCCTTGGAAATCAAGCTAAAGTTTTCCATAATTATTCATTCCAACTATATGTATTATTCCACCACTTATTTTTATTTTCTTTTAAAGATTTTATTATTTGACAGATAGAGACACGGTGAGAGAGGAAACACAAGCAGAGAGAGTGGAGGAGGGAGAAGCAGTCTCCCCGCTGAGCAGAGAGCCCGATGCAGGGCTCAGTCCCAGGACCATGGGATCATGACCTCAGCCGAAGGCAGATGTCCAACCGACTGAGCCACCCATAGACATTCTATGTCAGAACATTAAGATATACCTTGTTCTCTTTCATTAGTGCTATTACATAGTATGGCATGCTATACATATAGGCTGACATTCTGGTATAGAAAGACATTGAGGTTATCTCCTAATTTAGGGTTTTATGAACATCACCACAGGGATGATTCTCATAAAAATGCCATGTTGTGAACACGTGCAAATGTTTCTCCATGGTAGTTGACAGTGGATAGTATTCCAGTGACGCTGGCTATTGTTTCCCATAATGGATATTACCCATTTACTTGTTTGTTTCTCTCACTGGTTGTCAAATTCCTCCAGAGAAGGAAATGTATCTTACGGTTTGTGTATATTGAGACTTACACAGAGACTGGTAAGTACTACTTGTTTAAAAAATATTTTTCCAACAAATGAGTCTGGATGCTTTCGTTAAATGAGGACTGCTTCCTCACTGTCCAAAAGGCTTCCTTACCTCTTTTTTTTTTTTTTTTTTTTTATTGTGGTCTTAATCCATCATGTTAGTCCTTACTCAGAGCCTCCCTGAGTCCTGAGCCTGGGGCCATATTTCTCAAACTGTTGCTTGAGAGAGACTTATTAAAGCTATTTGAGCATGCTTTTGAAGGTACCACCACTTGAGATAATCATTTTTCCCCTCTCTTTATAGACATATCTCTATCCATTTCTTGTACCCAGTCTCTTGGGATACATATGACTTTGAATTGCATCACTTGGGTTTCCCCCTTGCAGATAACGTAACAGATCTAGATGACTGCTAATTTTCTATCATCAATGATTCTTTGTTCCTTGACTACAAAATGAAGATGATGTCTATCATTTATGTCCCCCTGCTATGCATATGGAAAGAAATACTTAAAATATCCCTGGAGACTTTCAGACATTGGTGCTATATATATTGTATGAGTCAACCATGGAAAGGTGTGTGTGCACATGTGTCCCTTTAACCCATTACACTATGACCCTTTAGGTCAATGACCGTATCTCATTCTCTTGTTACTGTCTGTACTTATTACTCATGTCCAGCTATATGTGCATTAATTAAATCAATACAGTGGATATCAATTTTACAAGGTATGACTAATGTTTATTTTTGCATGATTGACCGTGCTGAGTTCTGCAGTATCATTTGTTTCGGTCTGAGACAACATGTGTTCAGTGAGTGCCTTGTCTGTGCTTGATGCTGTTTGGAGACAGTGGCAAGCAAGATGAGCTTTATTATTGTGGGATTTCAGTCTAGTCTCACACCCGTGAGATTTGAAGGGGCTGTGAGACCGAGACTCTTCTTCCTGCTCCACTAGCAGCCAAGGACTTTTCAATCACTTCGTCCCTAGGACAGATTTTGAGGCCAGGCCTTACATAACAACGCTACCTGATGTAAAAGCACTGGTGAACACTTCTCATGCAAAGCTTTGCAAAGGGAAAGGAAATTGATTGTCTTGTACCATCTGTCATGGTTGGTAGAGATAGAGAAAATGTTCCTCTAGAACCGTTACTCTTCATTATTCCTCACAATGCCATACTGGGTTTTTTTTTTTTTTAAAGAGTTTATTTACTTATTTGACAGAGAGAGTGAGAGAGGGAATGCAAGCAGGGAGAGATGCAGGGGAGAAGCAGGCTTCCCACTGAGCAGGGAGCACGATGCAGGGCTGGATTCCAGGACTCTGGGATCATGACCAGAGCCAAAGGCAGACACCTAACGATTCAGCCACCCAGGCGCCCCCATACTGTTTACTGATGCAATTTCATCATCATCTTTCAGCACCTCTCATTCATTACCATGCTTTGACCTATACCCTTCAATTACCTTACGTTTCCCTTCAAAATTAACTCCTCATTATCTAAATGATTGCTTCATTTATTCCCCCTTCTCGGCCTTATTTGCTTCTGCGTTACCTTCATCCTGACCTCCTTTGTTTATTGTTGCCAAAATCCTTTTTGTTGCTTTTCTTATTTTGCCAAACCAGTTTTTCTAAGTGCAGCCTAAATCCGACATTCTCAATGCTACTCAGACCCTCCATGCTCTCATCTATTTAAAAACCCACCATAAGAACCAAGGGCACCAGGCTGTTTCATGATCGTCCACATTTACCAGTGAGATGGTAAACCCTTGGAGGTTTGATTCCATGTTCACACTATTAGGTACAGGACAGGAGCTCAGTAGAGACCTTCATTAATTTAGGGCAGTATTGTGTAAATGACATTTATGAAGATGTGAATGGCTGGGAGATGCTCGAATAAAATGAACTGGGTTAAGCCAGTGTTTTTGTAACATTTTATTTCATTCATTGTTCCAAAGATAGACTCTGCATGTTCCAGGTGCGGTGCTAGATTCTGATGAGTCACAGAAGAATAAAAATGGCTCCTTTCCCTCAAGTATCTCACAATCTCATTAGACAACAGAGAGGTTAACAAATAAATCCAGTATCACGCGATGACTGCTCTAACGGAAGTGTGCCGGAGGCGCCATGACAGTTCCGGGAAACCGGCCTTTATCTAAGCGTGGTCGCAGAAGGCCTCATGGAGGAAGTCAGGCGGGGAGGTGGCTCTTGTAGGAAGTGTAGGATGCATATCATATTTAGCTTATTGGAGTCATTGAATCCCAGTGACTTCTGAGATCTGTGACCAACCCAAATACCAATAACTCATATCAACTCTAATCTGATGGGAGGAAGATAGTTTACCTGTGGTGGTATTTAAATGCCTCTTAGGCCTTTGAAGAACTTCGCGCAAGAAAGCACTGAGCAGCCAGAAAGAGGTTTTGTCTTTTCAGAATCAGAGCAACCTGGCTCTTCTCAGCTACAAGGCCCTTGGGTTTAGGTGCCCGTTTCACATAAGAGGTGTTTGAGGTCTTCAAAGTGCACTTAAAAAAAAACAAAGAGGCAGGTTGAGTACAGTGTCTTTGGCATCTAAGGTTTTCATTGTCGGGGTAAACTTCATTACAAATATCAAACATCCCTAAGGCTAAGTAATCATTATTACTCCTTCATCTAGGCATAAATGCTATTACTGGGTACACAATGTAAAGGAAATTGCATTGGCTTAGGTGGCTTCCACAAGCCACCTCAAAGCTGCAAGGACACAAAATTGTGTACGACTCTTATTTCTTGGCGATGCACATTTCAATATTCTATGTATGTTCATGGATGGAGAAACTCTTCAATTTCTTACAAATTCATAGTAAGCAGCATTGCTAAGGAATGCCTCCTTTGGGATTTAGCTGTATAGGCAGGAGGCCTGAGTCCATGCTTCCAAACCTTTGGAGATGAATGCTCTACCCCCTCTGGAGGCAGTTCATCTTCTGTTGATGTCTGAAATTGGTCATTGGCTTCCCAGAAGCAGCAGGACTATTGAGAGAATCCAAGGAGAATCTTCCTTTTGGCTGGACTTTTGGGAGAGCAGGTGGTTGGGAGTGATTAAGGGCTGATTCCTGGTGGCCTCTCACCAACCTAACTAGGTACCTTCCACCGCTAATGACTCTCTTGCTCGTGTTGAGCTATTGAAATCATCGAAGAAAGCCTTGGCCACAAAGATAGGTCTTGTGTCACATTCAGGGCTGACCTGCTGGGCTCTCTGGTCCCAGAACTTCAGTTTTTGTGACTGAGGGCATTTTTAATCACCTGCACATTCAGCTTAGTTGTGGACTCTGAGCCCAGCCCTGGCTGAGATGGGAACATGTTGAAGTGCCCTAGGGCAGTAACTTAGCACTGTAGGCATTATATTTGACCACGGTTTGAGCCCATCTGTTGGTTTAACACTTGAGATTCTCCTTTGATTCTATGACAAAGATTTGTTCTTATACCCTAGTCCTTACGGCTGGGTTTCTCTATTGGACACCCAGCCTTGAATCTTTTGGAGCTAGGTTCCAACTTCATTCTTTCTTGAGCCGTCTTTGAAATTTGAGCTGTGTCCCAGGCTTCAGCCCATTGGGTTATTTTCTGCTAATTGCTATCAGACAAATAGTTCCTGGATGTCTAATGCTGTGTCCCATCTATAGGTCAGGCTTTTCACTGTCTTCTTTTTTCTGGATGGTCCTTGTGTTGACTTTCTTTTTACCTCAACCAGCTGTCCCATTCTCTTAGCTTTGTGTCAGAAGAATTCCTCTGAAGACTACTTCTCAAATACTGAGTCCTGGTGTGTTTCCCTCCCTCCCTTCCTCCTCCTGCCTGCCTGCCTTCCTTCTCTCTCTGTCTTTTAAAAATGTATCAGTACACAAAACTTATCTGTGGGTTTTCTGTTGTTGTTGTTTTTGCCTCTTAATACCTGTCACCACCTGAGTTATCCCTCAAGAGTCTTCTCTCATGGGCTGGCTGGGGGATGAGTCCGCCTTTGTTGCAAATGTATTGCTTGTTGACCTCAAAGTCAAACCTATAGGACCAGTTCTTGTTAAGGCTTTTACTTCCTTCCCCCCCACCCCCACAACGAGGGGCAGACGGAGAAGAAGATAGAGCGTCTTAAGCAGGTTCAATGCCCAGCATGGAGTCCAACATGGGGCTTGCTTTCATGACCCTGAGATCATGACCTGAGCTGAAATCAAGAGTCGGATGCTTAACGGACTGAAGTACCTGGGCTCCCCAAGGCTTTTCCTTCTCATATAAGAACCTGTAAATATGGGGTCTTATAAGAGAAAAATTCTTAGAGTCTTTCTCTGAAATTTCTAACAACCTTGTTGTATGATACATTAAGTTATGTTCCTTTCTGTTCTTTGTCCCAACTATTCACCATGTTTCCAAGCCCTCCTTCCCTGTTTTATTTGCTAAAACCTTGCTATGGTGAAAATCCCTTATTCTGGAGATTTTATATGTTCATTCAGCCATTCAACAATTTTTTGTGTGCCCATTATAGACTTGGCACTATTACAGACACACAAGGAATATAGTGTTGAAAAGGGAAAGCATGCTTCTGCTGTTACAGACTTCATGTTTTAGTAGAGATTGCTAATGAACACATTGAGAAGTACACATGTAAAAGAAGTATCATATACCAGTAAGTGATACATAGTAAAATAAAAGATTGTAATGGGAAAGTGACTGATTTTACTTTTCTGCTGTCAGAGGCAGCTTTTCTAGGAGGTGGTTTTTATGCTTAGAACTGAATAGCATGATATAGTCAGGAATGTCAATCTCTGAAGGGAGAACATACTAGAAAAGGAGAACAGCTGGTCCAAGGGTTCTAAGACAGTTAAAAGTTGGCGGTTTTGGAGCTAGAAGGATGCTTTAATGAAGTGACCAGTGGATGATAAGGGTATAAATAAGCTCAGAAGCACACCTGGGTGGCTCAGTCAGTTAAGCGTCTGCCTTCAACTCAGGTCATGATCCCAGGGTCCGGAGATTGAGCCCCACATTGGGCTCCCTGCTTATCATGGAGCCTGCTTCTCCCTCTCCCTCTGCTGCCTCCCCTGCTTGTGCTTTTATTCACTGGCTTTCCTGCTGTCAAATAAATAAATAAAATCTTAAAAAAAAAATAAGCTCAGAAAAGTAGAGTCAACAGGATGTCCATGGGCTAGATGTTAGGGGGTGATGAGAGAAAGTGTGGCTATGGGATAAATTCTAGATTTTTCCTTAAAATATTTATGTATTTCTTTTAGAGAGGAGGAAGGGGCAAAGGGATAAGGAGAGAGAGAATCTCAAGCAGGCTCTCTGCCGAGTGTGGAACCCCACATGGGGCTTAGTCTCGGGACCCTGATATCCTGACTCGAGTCGAAATCAGGAGTCAGAAGCTCAACTGACTCCATCACCCAGGTACCCCAACTTCTAGATTTTTGATTGGCCCTTGTGTATATTTGACGATGCTGCTTCCTGAAATGGGGAAGAAGAGTGAAGAATTTGGAAAGAGGGAGGGAAGGATGGAGGGAGAATGATAGCTCTTTGTGGACATTTTGTTGGAGATGTCTAACTTATATACAAATGTCAGGTAGTGGTTTAGAGGTAGAGATACAGATTTGCTAATGCTTAGTAAACTAATTATCGTTAAGTACATGAGATTGCATAAGACTAACTAGAAGGAGTATAGCTATAGTAGAGAACGGTCCCTACGTGTGAATATCTGTACGTTGTAACTTCAAGAGATGTAGCAGAGGAGTATTCAGCAGGCTGAGAAGAAGCAACCAGTAGGAGGAAAGCCAAGGGCACAGTATTAAGGAAGAGACACAAAAAAGTGTTTTAAAGAGAACAGAGTGGCAATCTTTGCCAAATGCTACTGAGAAATCAAGTAAGGTAAGCGTGAAAGTGACCACTGGAATTCACTACATGGATGTCATTGGTGACTTTGACCATAGCCATTTTATACAGATGGACATTAGTCTGAATGGTTTGGGATGTGAAGGAGCAGAAACAGACAGAACTCTTTGAAGAAATGATAATGGGAAATTGATTAGGGCAATTAAATATATACATATAATATTTACTTATAAATTTTATATATATATTATGGAAGGTTAAGGTATGGTTTTTATTTAATTTTTTAAGATAGGAAGCACTATGTCCTGCTTGTTTGCAGGTAAGTATAACCTGGTACAGTTGTAGGAGGGACATAATGATAGGATTGAAATTTTTGAGCTGGTAACATGGAATGGGATCTGGAGGACCATAGAGTGGTTTAATTGTAGCAAATCTGAAGACACTATCAAGGCAACATAATAGGTGATCTATTGTCTTATGTGAATATTTTTTGTTCATTTCCAAGTCTCTAAAGGTGATATACCCATGAGCAATGACCAGTATGCAGGCATTTGCTTATGACACCACTTTCTAGCATCTGTTTGTGGGGCTTTTGCAGATAATCTCTCTTTCTTTGATCTGGATGTGTGGGTGCCAGATCTAGTTTCTTATGCAACTAACTTAGCCCTGGCACTCTAGGCTTGGAGCGCAGACATCCTAGAGCTTAGTGAAAGTCACGCAGGGCTTCCAGGGTGCCATAAGGAGTATTGGCAGCTTTATTGAAATAGAATTAGCATTGTGTTAATTTAATATGTACAACGTGATGTTTTGATGCGTGTATATGTGGCAAAATGATTGCTGTAAGAGGGTTAGTTTACACCTCCGTCACCTCACATAATTACCTTTTTTTGTGTGTGTGGTGAAAATATTTAAGATCTACTCTTTTTTTTTAAGATTTTATTTATTCATTTGACAGATAGAGATCACAAGTAGGCAGAGAGGCAGGCAGAGAGAGAGGAAGGGAAGCAGGCTCTCTGCTGAGCAGAGAGCCCAATGCGGGGCTTGATCCCAGGACCCTGAGATCATGACCTGAGCCGAAGGCAGAGGCTTTAACCCACTGAGCCACCCAGGTGCCCCTAAGATCTACTCTTTGAACAACTTTCAAGTATACAGAAATGGAGTTGGAGGATACCAGATGCTGCTGCTGCTGTTGCTTTTTTTTTTTTTTTTAAGATTTTATGTATTTATTTGAAGGAGAGAGAGTGAGAGAGAGAGCATGAGAAGGGAGAGGGTCAGAGGGGGAAGCAGACTCCCCGCTGAGCAGGGAGCCTGATGTGGGACTTGATCCTGGGACTTCTGGGATCATAACCTGAGCCGAAGGCAGTTTAACCGACTGACCTACCCGGACACCCCAGATGCTTCTTAATAGGAGATTAAGTGATGTGATTTATCTCTGAAGGTGATCATTCTTGCTATTCTGTATTGAATAGATTGGAGGGGACAAGAACAGAAGCTGACTGTGTCCAGAGGAGACTGTTGGAATATTTTAGATGAAGGATGGTCACTTGTGACTATTAGTGTGATGGCTGTGGGGAGAGAGAGAAGTAGATGGATGTGAGAATTATTCCAAATCAGTTCTATGCTTTTATTCAAGGTTACTACTGCTTAAAGGAAAATTGATTTAATGAGAAGAAATAAGCACATATTTAAAATTTGAGTGGCCATTCCGTAACTATGAGATACTTATGTGCTAAAGAAATGACCTATAGAAAAGCACTTGGCACATAGTGGGTGCTCATTTAAAAAGTGTTGAAACTGTCTTAAAATTTAACTTAAGAGCTAAATAGTTGACTTGTTGTGGGGGTACTTTGAGAGACCATAAAGCATTTGAGAGACCTAAAAGCATTGCTTGGAACATTTCAAATTAATGGATAGTTTCCAAATCATTAAAATAACTGCAGACTTCTTTCCAGGCATCCTTCTGCATGGTTGTCTTCCCAGGGATAAGTGCACACACACTCATAGTCATTAAAATTGATTCTGATCATGTATGCATGCTGTGGCAGGTGGACCAAGGGCTCTGCCCATTGGTAATTCTGTCATTTGGAATTTAAAGGGTAAGGCAGACTTTGCCTCTGGCATGGAGACGTTACCCATTCATTAGGACTGGGGGAACCAAGTTGTTTATTTAAGAATGGATCCAAGTGTTGGCTTAGTCCTAAAGGCTAACCGTCACCACCCTAGATAGTGTGATTCTCAGTTTGTATTTTAAAGGACTACTGTAATAATTGGTTATCATAGGAATCCACACAGCATTACTTGGGGGAAAAAAATCAAGTCTATCCAGATTACAGAGCATGTCCCCGGTCAGACGAGGATTGACATTTTCTCCAGTGTGTGTTCAGGGGACCATCTAGTTGTAGTAGGGGCTTTGTGTTAGGGAATATTAGGAAAGCAGGCAGGCAAAGCAGGTTGGGGGACCAGATCACAGGAAGATTTTTAGACCTAACAAATGAATTTGGACTTCATCCTGATTGCAGCCGGGATCCACTTGAGAATATTAAGCAGGGGATTTTCAACATGATTTTCTTTTCAACTTCCTGAGTATAGGATTTTCCTTTACTTACCATAAGCACCAGGGAGGTAATGTCCCTCTGTAGGCCTTTTATCACTCAGCCCCCGGTGGCTTAATATAGTTTCTTCCTTATCCAGCCTCATCTCTTATTCTATTGAATTTAGTGATGATTTACTGAATGCTTGATCATGTGCAGGGCTCTGTGCTAGGCTCTTGGCTATTTGTTTAGTAGAGATCTCATGTCTAAATCCTTAGGCAGTAGGAGTTCTGAAAAAGTTATCTGCAACAGGAAATGGTCTCTTCAAATGCTCAGATTTCATCTTCTGGCTGTGGGTTATTTTGTAGTTCAGATGATTAACCCAGGGCTGCTAGATCCTTCCCATGACTCTGCCGTCACCCCTGCCATTATGCAGTCTTATTTCCTTTGCCAGTTTAAGATTGCTTCCAGGAATCAAGTCCAAATGCCTTGGATTGGCTTATCAGGTCCTCACCAATCTGGCCTCAACCTGCTTTTCAGTCTTGTTTTCTCCAACCCTGAATTCTCACCCTATGCCTTCTGCAGTCACCTTCTCCTAACCAGATGACAGATCATGCTTGACTGTACCATCTTTTTTATTTTTAAGATTTTATTTATTTATTCAACACAGAAATAGAGAGATCACAAGTAGGCAGAGAGGCAGTCAGAGAGAGAGGGGGAAGCAGGCTCCCTGCCAAGCAGAGAGCCCAATGTGGGGCCTGATCCCAGGACCTTGAGATCATGACCTGAGCTGAAGGCAGAGGCTTAACCCACTGAGCCATGCAGGTGCCCCTGACTGTACCATCTTGAATTTCCCTTAGGAGATCGTGGTATTTCATCTCTATAGTTTTATATGTCATCGCAGCTGACGAATATGTCAAGTTCATCGCTTTCTCGGGACTGAAAAAAATTCCGTGTTAAACTCTATTTCACACTTGGGTTATAGAAAAATTATACATTATTTCCAGATAGGGACTGTGTCAGATTTGCCTCCATTTCTCTTCTCCATCCAGGTCCTTGCTGGGCGGCTGGCCAACAGGAGGCGGCCAATTCAAGTTAGGTAAATGAATGTAGATGCAGAAAATGTAAACTCATTGCTGTATAACCCAAGCCAGGCAGAATCAGGATAATGAGTTTGCCAGAGGCCAGGGTGTGTAGTGTAGTAGGGCGGGAAAGGGGGAGCATGTGTGGGGAGAACCTGCAAGCCAGTGGGTAGAATTTTTGATTATCTACTGTTTTAGATCATTGGCCTCACTGCTTCACTCCATTGGTGTGTATAATTGAGAGCAAGGAATGGATCTTCTGGTTAATTGGCTTTTCTGGTTAACCAGAAGTTGACTGGAAACTTTTCTTCTGTTGGGGTAAAAAAAAACCCCTGTCTACTATATGGTAAATACTTGTGTCCATCAGTGCAGTATGAAGCAAAAAATAAAACTCTTGTATGATTTGAGGAATCATAATTTTATGAGGATCAACATTTTTAATACTGATCTATTATAAAATCTGGGATTACGTAATAAATATATATTAGTTGGACTTAGTGCAAAACCTTTTGGGGTCACAAAATGAGTAATGCCTGCTGGGTGCTTTGGGAGAAATGGATGGAAGAAATCGCTTGAATTTTGGCACTTGAAGAATGGTTAAGGTTTAGGTCTTGGAGAATGGAAGGGACAGAGATAGATTTCATGTTGTGAAAGTATGGAGCTTAAAGAACAGGTTGCAATCAGGGATTAGCCGTAGTTACAGAATGGAGATAAATAAGGGGGTGAGCACCTTGAGTAGAGCTAGTGCAATAGTGGACAAAGGTGGAATGTTACAGTTGTTAATTTGGATGGCTTTGAAGGTCAAAGGAAGTTTTATTTTGTAGGCAATGGAAGCTCAAAAAAACTCAATTAGATCCTTGGTTTAAGCTGATTTCTCCAGCAGATATGTAAAGGATGTGTTTTGAAAGGAGAGACTGGAGACACAGGAACTGATGAGGTTATTTCAATAGCCAGTTTGTTCGTTCATTCATTCATTCATCCATTCATTCACCAAGCCTTAAATGAACAGCTATTTGGAAAAGGATATGTTCTCCCCTGGAGAAACAGCAGGCTAAAGGAGTGAGAGTGAGAAAACTGAAAAGAGACATCAAGGATAGGGATGCAATTTCAATGTTTCCAGCTTGGGGGATGGTGCTAAAAGTTTGATTGACTGTCGGGAATAGGAGCTGGCTTCTCCCTGTGGAATATGATTGGCCTTTGCCAGAGCAAAGCATGCGTCTGGCAAAGCAAAGCATGCATCAGGGGCCAGACACTGGTACAGGGATAAGGGGCAATCAGATTGCACTGGAGTCCTTTGGATGCATCCTTAAGTGTGGTGCAAAAAAGCCTGATTGCAAATCCCACTGGTACTTTGGGAAGGGCTTGACTTAGGTCAGGTGTTACATAATAGTTGCCCTTTATTTGGCAGTTGGAGAGGGCTGCGTATCTTAAACATCTGCAGTGTACCTCTGGAACATCAGGTGAGGACTACATTGAAGTTGACAAGATGTTTTGAATTAAGGAGGAGGACAGTGTTGATGTAGATGACTAGGTGCCACATTTCTGGAATCTGGTTATTCGATTTTAGGGGTGACATAAAGGGATGAGTATCTTTGACGCCATTAATACCATTAACTGGCGACATCTTTCCACAGATTCATGTCTCTTTTGCCTCATCTGCCCAGTGAAGTGGTTGAAATAGATCAACTTGGGTAGAGAGAATAAAAGATGCCCTTAAGTTGTCTGTGTCCTAATTTAGAACTTGTAAATATGCTCTCTTGTTCAGGAAAGGGCAGGCGTGAGGTTGCAGGTGGAATTACAGTTGTTGATCAGATGACCTTGAAGAGATTATTTTCAGTTACCTAAGTAGACTCAATGTAACTTTGAGGGTCCTTAAATGGAGGAGGGGGGAAGCTGATCTCTCCAGAAGAAACAGAATCAGAGAGATAGCATCATCAGGGGCACTTGGCCAACTGTTGCTGGCTTTGGGTATGGAAGTCTGAGAATGCAGGCAGCCTCTGTAAGCTGGAAAGGGCAACGAACGTGTTCTCTCATAGCATCTGCAGAAAGGAATGCAGCCCTGGCCACACCTTGATTTTAGACCAGTGAGATCTACTTCAGACTTCAGCCCTCCAGAACTATAATATAATAAATATGTTGCTTCAAGTCACAAAGCTGAGTGTCATTTTTTTTTTTTTACAGCAGTGATAGGTTACTGCTATGAATTTAGTGACCTAATTTCCTTAAATCTCTCTTAATCTAAAACTTAATGGAGATGCCCATCTTTTCCTTTTTTTAAATATTTTTATTTCTTTGAGAGAGAGACAGTGAGTGAGAGAGCGAGCACAGAGAGAGAATGAGAAGGAGAAGCAGACTCCCCACTGAGTAGAGAGCCCTATGTGGGGCTTGATCCCAGGACTTTGAGATCATGACCTGAGCTGAAGGCAGACGTTTAACCAGGTGAGCCATCCAGGAGCCCCACACATGTGCATCTTAATCATGTATTGCTGTTCAAAAACGTATCCGATCTCCATTCCCAGAGAGTTGGACACTGTGCAGCCAGGGTCGGGCCCTGCTATCTTACTGCTTAAAAGCTTCCAGAGGTGGGGCGCCTGGGTAGCTCAGTGGGTTAAGCCGCTGCCTTTGGCTCAGGTCATGGTCTCGGGGTCCTGGGATTGAGCCCCACGTCGGGCTCTCTGCTCAGTGGGGAGCCTGCTTCCCTCTCTCTATCTCTGCCTGCCTCTCTGCCTACTTGTGATCTCTACTTGTCAAATAAATAAATAAATGGAGTCTTAAAAAAAAAAAAAAAAAAAAACCTTCCGGATGTGATTCTAATATACTCCTACTACTTTTAAGAAAACACTGTAATCTCTCCCTGAGTGTCCATCCAGATGAGAAAAAAAGAGCCAAACAATAGAGTCCTATAGTTACAGCTGTGCAAATCAAGGTGAAGAATGAATTTGAGATGTGAGCTGTGAAGCCTTCAAGTTGTAACCTCATTTTTGGTTTCATGGTTTCAAATCCTGCAATAGAATCTCTTGAGGTAGGGACCCCTGGGTGGCTCAGTAGGTCAAGCATCCAACTCTTGATTTCAGCTCAGGTTATGATCTCAGGGTCATGATCAGGCCCCATGTCGGATTCTGAGTTCAGTGTGGAATCTGCTTGTCCCTTTCTCTCTGGTCCTACCCACCATCCCTCTCAGATAGATAGATAGATAGATAGATAGATAGATAGAATCTCTTGGATAGACACTCTTTATCTGCTGTGCTTATTAAACAAAAAACTTACTGCTATAGAAAATTTTGGGTAGTATGTAATTATAAAAATTCTTTTCTTCTTGGTCTTTGATAGGGCAAATTATATTGTCTTGCTTTTATAGTTTTTCCCTTTGGGTCAGAATAGGTGTTTTAAAAAGTCAATAGAATCATTTGTACATATTCTCATTCTTAGAACATCTCTAAAATCACCCAGAAATCATTTTTCAGAGAACCATTAACTGGTGTAGAATTCTATGAAATCCCTTTCTTGAACATTGCTTATTCTATATACTCAGTCAGCTTGGGTAGTTATTAATGTTAAATTTTTCTTCAGACAATCTCCCAATACATATTTTCTTTAGTGATACCACATTTAAGAACCTGTTTTTGTCAATCGTTTTCTATTTCATCTTAGGAAGGCTTTTGTTGTTGTTTTCGTTGTTTATTTTTTTTACATTTAGATTTCGTTGGCAGCTGGACATTTTCAGGATACTGAAAAGATATTTAGACCTTTTTATTGCATGATCTATTTTAAGTGAAAGAAATAGACAAGAAGAGTAAGAAACATAGAAAAAAATAAGTCGAGAGGTTCTAAAGTAATCCTGCCAGCCTTCCTATTGGTTATGTTCCAGAAGCACAAGACTTAGGTCAGCCAGACAAGCAGTACCATTGAGTGCAGAAACCAGCTATTTGGTCAGCCTGTGGCTCTCTGCAGCTCCTCAGTGGGACAGCTGGCACAGCCTTAGGGGTAGGGGAATGACGAATGGGACCTTTGGGTTCCAGGAGTTCAATAGGATCCCTTATGAAGACAGAAGACCAGACTGAGCACACAAGGGCTTTGCTTCAAAATGAGGGAGAACTGTGTGATTAAACACTCGTTTGAGCTCATTACCACAGGGGAGTGACAGCCCCAGTAGCAACCTAGGAAGCAGGGGAAGGAGACCAAGTTCGAGCACCAGGAAATCAGGCCTTCTGTGTGCTGCACCACAGGAGCTTCTGTCATCACAATCTGCCTGTGACATGTGAGTGAGGTCACTTCACATGAATAATGCATGATGGCTAAGAGGGAGGAAAACAAGCTTTCACATCCAGCTGGGGCCTGAAATTTTGCATTATATTAAAATGTATTATGAGAGGACGGCTCCCCTACACTTCTATGGGATTTCTGCTCCAGTGGGTCTCCTAGGGTCTCTTTTGTCTGATTTCCTATTTAAAAGGCCAAGCCCTTGCTCACGTAACTACAGTATACTCATCCTGGTTTTATAGGTCAGTCATTAACCACAGGTTCTGGGGACAGAATCCAGGGAAGGATTTGAACATCTTGAGTGCCACCCATTGTTCTAGCCAATGATGTGATCAAGCAGATCATTTGACTTCTCTGTGAATGGGTATGATGTACCTAATCTTTAGTGCCTTATAGACAGACACATCAAGGATCAAATAGGATGTAAATGGGTATGAACACTTTTTAAAAATATATAAATTTACCTATGCACATGAATATATAAACCTATATATATGCAGATTGTGATGGTTATCATTGATCAGGCCTCTCCATGTGGACTAGGTCTGTTTCAGGCCCAGAACAAAAGGGACCTTCCAAATAAGTGAATAATATCATTGGTAAATGACCTACATACAGAAGAAGCACAGAAGCAGTGCAGTGTTGTCAGCTCCTATAAATTACCACTGTATCAAGCAGTCCTCCTTCTATTGTTTTCACAGGCTCGTTCTGGTGCCCAGTGTGGGTTGAATGAGAGCCATAGATTTTAGATGATAACTAAGTAATTGTAACTTCTTAGTGGGTACCATTTCCCCAGGTATTCCTAACATTTCAAAATGGGAGCAAACACTTATGCTCCTGGACAAGATTGAAAAACAGAGACCAGATTGAGCCCCTCCCACCTGAAATATACAATGGACAAGATGAGTGAAATGATGGTTTTCAAGACCCTGGACATGATCCCCAAGACAACTTGCATAAGCCTTGTGACTGCCCTTGGTTCCTGCTTCATGACACTTTCCAGGTCATACTGCAAGGAGGAACAACACAGGCAGAGCCCAGGGAACTCTGAGCTCTCTGAGGTGAGATGGAAATGAGAGTCCAGTGAGACTAAGAAGGCTAGAATTCAAGTGCAGAATAAGTGGGGGAGGAAAGAGTTGCATATAGAGAGAACTCTACAGATGTATGGACAACCCTCTTTGAGCATTCAGATTAATTTGGATGATCATTTGTGTATGAGAAAATGACCCAAGGCTGGTGAAAGGAAACCTCTGATGAAAGTTAATGGTGCTTGGCACTCTCACAACATTGAGAATAGTGCCTGTTTGTATCAGTTCGGCTGGAAGACCTCAAGGTTTATAAGGTATTGGGTAGCATGCATGCATGCATGAATTCATTCATTCATTTCCATCCTTCCCTCATTCAGCCTCTAAACCCAACATGGGGCTCAAACTCACGACCCAGGACCAGAGTCTCAGCTCTACCAACTGAGCCAGGCAGGTACTGTGGTATTGGGTAGCATAAACGTGAGGATTTCTGTTGAATGGTGGAAACCATAATCGTTAGACTGAACACTGCTCTGATTCCATCTAACAAATTTTAACATGAAGACCCAAAAGGATCAAACTGTTTTCAAACTTAACTGCATCCCAGAATAGTGCTCAAGAAAATGTATACAAAGATAAAAATAACAAGCACTCAAAAAGGGAAAAAAAAATCACAATGCCTGACATCGGATCAGAATTTACCAGTCATATAAGGAAATAGGAAAATTGAATTTAAACTGATTAAATCATCAAAACTGAACCAGAACAAATGCAGATATTACAATCAGCAGGCAAGAAATTTAAAGTTATTATAGCTGTATTATGTTCAGAAACATAGACTCACAAAAGATAAATACATGGAACAACATTGAACTTCTAGAGATGAGAACTGCCCTACCAGAGATTTAAAATACCCTGGATGGGATTAATGGCAGACTAGACATTGCAGAAGGAAATATTCATGAACTTGAAGATAAAGCAATACTAATTATCCACAATGAAACACAGAAGAACAGAGAACAAAATAAAGAACAGCATTAATGAGCTTTAAAGTCACTTTAAGAAGTCTGATATACACCTAATTTGAAGCTCTGAGAATTAGCAGAGGGAGACTGAGAAAATAATGGAAGAAATAATAGCTGAAAATGTTTCAAGTTTGATGAAGACTATAAGCTTTAGGTCCAAGATGCTACGTTAATCCCAAGCACAAGTTAACTGAACTACCCCAACACCTAGCAGAATCAAACTCCTTAAATCATTGTTCAAAGTATTGGGTGGGGTACCTAGCTGGCACAGTTGATGGAACATGTGACTCTTGTGAGTTTAAGCCTCATGTTTGGTGTAAAGCTTACTTAAAATCTTGGAAAAAAAAGAATTGGATAGCAGACAGGAAAAGTGACATTATGTACAGAAGAACAAAAATACAGATAGCAGCAGATTTTTCATCAGAGACCATTTAAAGCAAGAAGATAGTAGTTAAAGGTGCTTTAAAGTACAAAAAAAAGCAAACAATTTAATTTTCTATAGACAATAAAAATATCTCTCAAAAATGAAGGTAAACTCCTTTTTTAGATGTACAGAAGCTCAAAGAATTCATCCTGAGCCAGGTCTCACTCTCCCATGCAGGGTCTCAGTTCAACCAGAAAATGACACTAGAAGAATGTCTGTATCTACACAAAGGAAATCTGTGGGTATACAAACTAATTTTTAAAATGTACTGTGGGGGTTTATTGCATATGTGAATGTAAGATAAATGAGAGCAATAGTACAAAGGTCAAGAGAGGAGAGATAGAGGTATGTAATTTGTAAAATTTTTATACCATACACACAAAGTAACATAATACTACTTGACAGGAGACTGTTAAGTTTAAAGGTGTATATTGTAAATCCTAAATCTACCACTAAAATAACAAGATAGAGATTTCTACAGAGGCAAAAAAAAAAATAATAATGGGATCATTAAAAAATACTCCATGAATCCAAAAGAAGGCGAAACAATAGAAAAAGAGTAAAGAGCAAATGGACAAATAGTGAATAGCGAGATAATAGACTTAAACCTAATACTGTCACATTCTCACATTAAATGCAGATATTTTAAGCACTCCAAATACAGATATTGCTAGATTGGGTATTAAAAAAACCAAGATTAAAAAACAACCATTTGCTGCCTATAAGAAGAACACTGTAAATATAAAGACATAAATAGGTTATACATTAAAGAGGCAAACGATAACTTGCTAACAAAATTACCTTGCATATAACATGCTAATCACTAGCTGAGTAAATATATTAATACACAAAGTAGATTTCAGAGCCAAGGATATTACTAGGAATATGAAAGCTTATTTCATAAGAATAATGGGTCAGTCCATCAGGAGACTATAAAAATCCAGGGGTACCTGTTTAGTTCAGTCTGGTGAGTGTCTGACTTGATTTTGGCCCAGGTCACGATCTCAGGGTTTGGAGGTCTGTTCCCACATAGGGCTCTGCACTCAGTGAGGAGTCAACTTGAGATTCTTCCTCCCTCTGCCCCTTCCCTGCTTACGCATGTGCACACACACTCTCTCTCTTCAAGTAAGTAACTCTTTAAGAAAAAAAAAATATACTACAAATCCTAAATGTTTATGTACCTCATAATGGGGCTTCAAAATATGTAAACAAAAGCTGATAGGACTGCAGATAGAAGTAGAAAAATCTACCAGTTACGGTTGGAGATTTCAGTATCCCTCACTCAGTAATTAATAGAAGAAGTAACAGCACCAGGCTGGCTCAGTTGGTAGAACATGCGATGCTTGATCTCAGGGCTGTGCATTTGAGCCCCAGGTTGAGTTTAGAGATTACTTAAAAATAAAATTTAAAAATAAAAAAGAAGTAAACAGAAAATCAGTAACAAAATGGCACACTGTCAACCAACTTGAGCTAATTGACATTTATAGAATATTCCACCTAGCAACAGCAGAATTCACGTTCCTTTCCAGTACATATGGAACCTTTATCAACATAGACTGCATTCTGGACTATAAAAGTAGTTTCAACTAATTTAAAAGAATTCGTGTCGTTCACAGTATATTCATGGACCACTGTGGAATTAAAGTTGAAGTCAATAACAGGTCTCTGGACTATCCATGAATATTTGGAAACTAAAACACTTCTAAATAACCCATGGATGAATGAATAAATTAAAAAGGAATTTAGTAAGTATTTTGAACTGGATGGTCAATTTTTTAAAAAATGTGGGGTATAATTTAATGCCATCCCCATCAAAATATCACCAGCATTTTTCACCAAGCTAAAACAAACAATTCTAAAATTTGTATGGTACCACCAAGGACCCTGAATAGCCAAAGCAATTCTGAAAAAGAAAAACAAAACTGGAGGTATCACGATTCTGGACTTCAAGCTATATTACAAGCTGTAGTTATTAAGACAGTATGGCACTGGCACAAAAACAAACACATAGATCAGTGGAACAGAATAGAGAATCGAGAAATGGACCCTCAACTCTATGGTCAACTAATCTTCAACCAAGCGGGTGAGAATATCCAATAGAGAAAAGATAGTCTCTTCAACAAATGGAATTGGGAAAACTGGACAGCCACACACAAGAGAGTGAAACTAGACTACTTTCTTATACCATACATAAAAATAAACTCAAAATGGATGAAAGACCTTAATGTAAGACAGAAAACCATTAAAATCCTAGAGGAGAACACAGAAAGCTCTTTGACCTCGGCCTTAGCAACTTCTTACTAGACATGTTTTTGGAGACAAGGGAAACAAAAGCACAAATGAACTACTGTGACTTCCTTAAGATGAAAAGCTTCTGCACAGCAAAGGAAACAATGAACACAAATAAAAGACAGCCTATGGAATGGAGGAAGATATTTGCAATGGACATATCTGATAAAGGGTTAGTATCCAAAATCTACAAAGAACTTATCAAATTCAACACCCCCCAAAAACAACGCAGTTATGAAATGGGCAGAAAACATGAATTGACACTTTTCCAAAAAGGACATCCAGATGGCTAACAGACCCACGAAAGGATGGTCAACATCATTCATTGTCAGGGAAATGCAAATCAAAACCAGGATGAGATACCACCTCTCGCCTCTAAGAGTGGCTAAATTTTAACAATTTAAGAAACAACAGGTGTTGACGAGGATGTAGAGAAAGGGGAATGCTCTTACACTGTTGGTGGGAATGCAAACTGGTCAGTCATTCTGGAGAACAGTATGACACTTCCTCAGAGTATTAAAAATAAAGCTACCCTACAATCCAGCAATTGTACTGGTAGGTATTTACCCAAAGGTTACAAAAATTCAGATTTGAAGGGATACCCCTTCAGAACACTGCACCCCTGTGTTTATAGCAGCATCATCAACAATAGCTGAAGTATGGAGAGGGCCCAAATGTCCATCAACGGATGGATGGTTAAAGATGTGTACACACACACACACACACACACACACACACACACTGAATATTATTGAGTATTACTCAGCCATCAAGAAGAATGAAATCTTGCCATTTGCAAAGACACAGATAGAGCTAGAGTGTATTATGCTAAATGAAACAAGTCAGTTGGAGAAAGACAAATACCATATGATTGCACTCATATGTTGAATTTAAAAAAGAAAACAGATGAACATATGGGAAGGAGGGAAAGAAAGGACAGAGGAAAACAAGCCATGAGAGACTCTTAAGAATAGAGAAGAGACTGGGGTTTGATGGAGGGAAGTGGATGAGGAAGCTAGATGGGTGATGTGTATTAAGGATACCCACCTGTTATGATGAACACTGGGTGTCATATGTAAGTGATGAGTTACTGAATTCTATCCCAGAAAACAATATTACACTGTATGGTCCTACCTAAAATTTAAATAAGAAAAAAATTATAATGCCAAAGAAAAGTAATTGGAGGGAAATTTATAACACTTAACACCCTTACCAGAAGAGAAAAAAAAAAATTGTAGATCAAAGATCTCAACCACCACCTTAGAAAATGACAAGAAGGCAAAGCAAATTAATACAATATAGGGCTGCCTAGGTGGCTCCATAAAGTTAATTGTCTGACTCTTGATTTTGGCTCTCGTCATGATGTCAGGGTTGTGGTGATCGAGCCCCCCACTGGGCCCAGTGATGGGCGTGGAGCCTGCCCCCTGCCCTCCCCCACCTGAAAGGGTAGAGGAAAACAACTAGTAAAGATCTGAGTAAAAATAATCATGCATAATCATAGAGAAAATCAGTGAAATCAAAATCTGATTCTTTTAGTAGATCAGTAAGGTTGACAAAGTTCGAGCCAGATTTAGGATAAAAAAGAGAAAATGTACAAATTAAAATATTAACAATGAGAGACATAATATTTCTACATTTCATACAGATACTAAAAGGCTAATGGAGAAATTGTGAGTAACTTTATGCCAATAATATGATGACGTGAATGAAATGGACACATTTTCAATATCACAAACTACCACACCTTATGTACGATTAACTCAATAACTTGAAAACACACATATCTAGTTTTCAGCAGTTGAATTTGGACTTACAAACCTTAGCAGATCTAAATAGCTTCACTGTGGAATTTTGCCAGATATTGGAAGAAGAAATAGTATCACAGATATGGAAATCCTTCTAGAAATTGATGGAGAGGGAAAAATTTCCACCTTGTTCCAGGAGTCCAACACTGTCACGATTCTAAAAGTAGAGATAACACATTATGAGAAAACTGAAGGCCTATATCTCTCCTATATGTGGATGAAACATTTCTAAATGAAATGTTTGCAAATGAAATTTAACAGTATGTCAAAATGATAAGACATCATGAACCGGTGGAGTTTATCCCAGGAATTCAAAGTTTAGTTTAGTATTTGAAAGTCAATCCATGTAATTCACCCCCTTAGCAGGTTAAGCAAGAAAACTGTATAATCATGACAATGTGTACATAAAAAACAGTTGATAGAATCTAACATCCATTCCTGACAAAACCTCGCAACAAACCAGGACAAAAGGGCGTTTCTTCAGCCTGATAAGATGCATCTACTCAGGTAATATCATCTTTAAGCTGAAAGACTGATTCCATTTCCTCTAAGATTCAGGAGATTGACAGAGACAGCAACAATTATTCCCAATAGAATGAAGGACTGTACTCATTTCATTCAACCCTCTATTCCCTACCACATTTTGGCAAAAATATCTTGCATGTGGTTAATACTTAAGAAAAATATTTTTCTTGTGCTGAGAACTTCAAAGATTTACTCCCAGAGTAACTTTCAAATATACAATGCTGAATTATGAACTTCAGAAATAGAGTCACCAGGCTGAATGTTACATCCCCATGTCTTCTTTTATCAATGGAAATTTCTACCTTTTGACCCCCTTCTTCCAACTCTGCCCTCCCCACCCTGCCCCAAGTACCAGTCTGTTCTCTAGGAGTTTGGGTTTTCTTGTTGTGTTTTTAGACTACACGCAGAAGTGATATTATATGGTAGTTTTTTTTCTGTCTCACTTGCTGCACTTAGCCTAATGCATTCGAGGTTTATCAATGTACAAGAAGCCATAATAGATCTCCTGGCTACTTGTTCTGTATTTCTTCCTCTGCATAATGTTTAAAAAATTGTATTTGCCATACAGCTCCTTGCTCGTAATGTCACGCAGTTTGGTTTGGTGTTCGTTTTTACGTGCCTGATTCCTAGACTTACCACAAGATGACAAAGGACAGGGTATGCATTGAAGTGGCTGGTATTTCTACCCTCCTGTCAATTCAGTCTGTTTTTGCTCTGTCTCCTCTTGTGAACTTCACTGCTTGTTTTTGGTAGTACTGCTTTCATTTGTTCTGCTTTCAAAACCACAAGTTCTTGGGATGTCTGGGTGGCTCAGCCGGGTTTAAACGCCTGCCTTCTGCTCAGGTCATCATCCCAGGGTCCTGGGATCGAGTCCTACACTAGGCTCTCCCTGCTCTGTGGGAGCCTGCTTTTCCCTCTGCCTGCCACCCCCCTCGCTCCCTCTGTCAAATAAATAAGTAAAATCTTAAAAAGAACATAAAACCACAAGTTCTTTCTTTTCTGCCTCTAGGTATCTGGGAGTTCCTTTTAGTGATTTTTTCTTTCCTGATCACTTCTCTCTCTCCACTGATGGATGGTTATGTGTGCTTTGTCAAAAGAATCAAATAATTTCATTTGTATTGTTTAGCAGGAACAATGATGATGTGGGTGATCTGGAATAAACCATTAGTTTTTAGCATCCGTATCCCCCCACAGAAATAGATAAACGTATTAAAGAATAAATTGTGTGCCTCAGGCGGACACTTTTTAGAGTCTTCATGTTACTTAACATTTTTTTTTCTTTCTCTGTATTTTCAATTCATTTAATGTTCCCAAGTCCACTTGTCTTTACATAGGGTGATAATGTACTGGTACGCGAGGCATAAACTGTACATGTACCTGTAACCGTAACTTCTTAATTTCCTCTCTTTCTCATCCAACTCCATTTGCAAACAAACAGACAAAAAAATCAGTAACAGTACTATGTATCACCTTGTCTTGTATCTGATTTACTCAGTAGCATGGGCAACCAAGCTCTTCCAAGGCAGTCAATGGGATAATCAGTGACATTTGCCCATGTTGTCAGGTCATTTTAATTCTTTCACTTTCAAACAACCTTGTCATTTACACAGGTTGGCTCTGATTCACAGGCTATAATAGCCAAGGGGGCAGTTCCGCCCATTTGAATTTTTTAAAATGCAAATGAAAGGCTCTGAAAGCCTCTTGAGATATGAAAAAGCTTTCCCAGGGCTAGAAGGGCAAAATGCAGAGAAGTCACCCACATACACTTATAATGGCCCTAAATACTCCTGCTGCAGAAAGGAGAACTGGGAGGGTCCTCAAGTGTTTTGCTGTCTCACAGAATACAAATGCAAAATCTGGGTCTAATGACTTTTCACTGACAGTGCAGTTCGGCTGGAGGGGAAAAAAAACCTTATGTAAGAGGATTTCATTGTAAATAGAATGAATCACTGACAAACTTTTAAAAAGAAAGGAGCACAAAAAGACCTTACTATAAGCAAAGACAAAAAAAAAAAAGACTGTAAAAATGACCTAGTTTTTTTGTTTTGTTTTGTTTTGTTTTGTTTTGAAAGTGTTTGTAACAAAGATAGAGAACATATGTACTGTTCTCGATGCAGACATAAAGAGTAAGATCCATTAATTTTCCATTAACCTGGTGGCTTTTTAGGTGTGTAATTAATGATCTATCATTATCTGTATCTCCCTGCAGTTTGAAAATGGAGAAAATGTCTGGGTTATTCAGGCCCTAAAGCAGTTTATATGAACTCTGCAAAAATTAAGGCAGAAATGGGTTTTGATTAGACTATTATTAATAATGGCTTCTGTTCTCCATTTCACCATGCATGTTGGTAGACAGTCTAAGACAGCCATCCAAAATGCTTCATTGGAATTCTTAGTGGACCGAGAACAAGTATTTCTATATTTCACATTAAAATGTCTCCTGATTTATATTAAAGTGTTACCGAGAATTCCATCTCCAATGAAAAAATAAAAATATAATGTGCTTATTTTATTTATGACAAAGAATTAAGGCAATTGTAAAATCTTGACTTTCTCTAGGCTGCTTCATGAAACTAGAAATTGTTCCAGAGATATCGTAAAAGTGGACCTCCTATAGTTTCTGTCCCTAGTCAGTGGGAATATCTTGCAGATTTAGCCTGTGGAACAAGATACCTTAACCTCTCTGACTTTAATATTCTTAATCTTTGTACATGCAGAAACTGGGAAAAAGTGGAGGAGTCAGTGGTACTGATGTGGGAAACAAAGGCAAAAGAAAAATTACATTTCCTTACTACTTCAAGTCCATTGACAAGTCCTTGAAACAGGCAGACTGAGCTTCCTCTAGCAACTCAGCTTCCTCAAAGTTAACACTTTGCTAAGGGCAAAAGGTAATCTTAGCTTAACATTATCCCCACCCCCCAGGATCCTGTAAGTCTAGTTTAGATTCCTTTGGAATCTTACTTTATTGCTACCCCTCAAGATACATGCTAGCAATCATCCCCCAAGCATATGACTCACTGATATACATCTGAAGGGTCTCATGACTAGGGTTATTAGTAATAAGGTCCTTCAAGGTCCTGGAAATTACTTCCAAAATTCCTTAGAGACGTATGCTATCCCTAACCCCCCTCCCAACTTGAAAGTTTATCATGGGCCACTCCTCATGACCCCAGCGTCGCTCTTTCTCCCCACGGGTCCTGTCCCTGTGCTTTCATTTAAACCACCTTTTTGCACTGATGGCATCCCAGTAATTCTTTCTTGGCCATTGCTCCAAACTCCTACCATTTCCTACATCAATGCTGCTCTTACGCCTCACTAAGGTAGGGTGGAAGAAAAAATATGATAAGGTTTACAAACACTATTATGGTTGGTGTTTCTCTGTGTGCTGAAATGGTAAAAGGTGATTAGATAGAGATCAGAGTTGACCCACCATGAAGCCTTCTAGAAACTGTCACTTACCCTCTTCTCTGTAGGGTAAGTGTAGAGCCTGCAGCTTGAAATGTGTCCATTTCTTCATCTGTCCAGCCCTGGTAATCCTTTACCAGCATCTCTAACTTAACAAAGTTTATTTGCTTTCTTCTCAGGTCTGTGTACTTTTCAGTTCTCTCCTTTTTATATTTATTTTATTTATTGATTTTTAAAGATCTTATTTATTTATTTGACTGAGATTGATATATATAGAGAGAGAGCAAGCAAGGGGAGCGGTAGGTAGAGGGAGAGAGAGAAGTAGACTCCCTGCCAAGCCGGGAGCCCCATGCAGGGCTCTATCCCAGGACCCTGGGATCATGACCTGAGCCAAAGGCAGCCACTTAACGGACTGAGCCACCCAGGCACCCCACGTTTTCTCCTTTTTACATATCTGGCTTTGTATATGGAACCTATCAGGTTGTGAAAACTGGAAACGCCTTTGTTTGCTGAAATAGACTCAGGAAAATGACTTTATTGGTGCGGTTGTGCCATATACTTTATTTCTACTTCTGTTACAGATCTTAGACTAGCACGTGTCTAGTCTTTACCATTTGTGTCCATGTCTGAATCCTCTGTTGGGTTTTAAGTTCTTTCTAGGCGACATTGGTGCCTTGGTTGTGTGATCTTCACAGTTGAGAGCAATACCTCACATCAAGTGGTTATAACAGATGTCTGTTGATTCAGTAATTTACAAAGACTCTCCTCTTTAAGAGATAGGTGGTATGTTTTTTGCCTGCCAAACGAGCAAACATTAAGAAGAATGATAATTCTAAGTGCTGTGGGGACAGTGGAGGAACTGGGTAGCTGTACTAGTATTTACACTCTCCTTAAAATATTTTTAATGGCCCTTGAGTATAAAGCAGGCAGTGTTCATGAAATGCGTTTGGGCCATGTGTTTTAAGGTATTAATATTTTCATGCCTTTTGACGCTTCACTTCTAGCATTTTATCCTTTGGAAAACAAATGGTTGCTACAATTTAACATTAAGAATCATCATAGCAGGAGCCCCTGGGTGGCTCAGTCGGTGAAAGCGTCTGCCTTGGGCTCAGGTCATGATCTCAGGGTCCCAGGATGGAGCCCTGCATTGGGCTCCCTGCCCAGCGGGGAGCCTGCTTCTCCTCCTCTTCCCCAGCTCACTCTCTCTGTCTCTCTCAAATAAATAAATAAAATCTTTTAAAGAATCATCATAGCAGGGTTGAATATAACAGGAAAAGTATCTAAAAGTTGATATTAATAATATCAACATAATTAAAGACTGTGTAATATGCATGCATTATGCAACTACTAAAAAACAATGATGTAGAACCACCTTTATTAAGATTGAAAGATGTTCCCTATAGAATTGAGCTGGAGAGAACAGTTTAGACTTCCATTTTTAATATGCACCTGTGTATTTTTATATATCTGTCTATACTTAACCTCTGTGTAAGTGCTGAATAGCCATAGGCCAAAATGTTAACAATGTTTATTTTGGGGTGGCTTAATTACGTATGTTTTAAATTTTCTTTTACTTTGCCAATGAGTGTCCTCCTTTCTGAAGTGAATGTTTAGCACTCACATTAAATTTGTTTCTAAGCGAATACAAGGAAGGTAGGGGAAATGATTGAATAAACAAATAATTACAAAATACTTATTAACAATTTCATGCTGATTTCATTCCCGATGGCTTAGCCCCAAGTCAGTGAAGTGCAAATGAGAATATGAATTTTAAAAAGAGTAATAGAGGTCAGCCAAGTTTTCCATTTTAAAGAGAACTGACCTGGAAAGGGGACCCCATTTTTCATTTTGGGTAAAGAACTTGGCAAGAACATGAATAAATATGTGGCAAAATGTTATTAAACATATTTTTAAGCAATTAAAATAATTTTTATTACCCTGTTATTTGGAAATACACTGTGATTTTCAAAGAAAAATATCTTCAGATAACCAGATTATTTTAGACTTTTCTGCATTGAGTGTCTGTCTTTTTTTCTTAAGATGTGAAAGTCTGGTTTTAATATCAGACAGAATATGCAGAAAGAATCAGCATGATAATTTGACTATGGCCTACTGAAAACACACCCACACATTTTTTGCTAAATGATTTAGTTTACTGATATCTTTTTAAAGATTTGAAGACTATGGGTAAGCCTTTAATAACAGTGCCAGATTTCTTCATTAAAAGATAAAGCTTTAGTGTTTTGTTTTCCAGAAATTCCAGGGAAAAACAATGTTGGGCACTTTGGCATCTGCTTTAAAGCAGATCTGCATCACGTCTTAAGAAGTGAGAGTTTCAAAGAAACATAATTTCCACTGCCTGAAGGGAGATGTTTTGTGTTAAGGGAGGGAATGGGAGACACCTGCAGCGGAGAAGCCGTCCCTGGAGAAGAATGATACTCCTGGGATCTTGCTCTAGTATTTCTCTCTTCTGTAGAAGCCAGTAGAAGATAGATTCATCTGGATTTAGGTCTCTGTGTGTCCAGGGGATTTTATAATAACGGTGAGTTGCCTGTGTAGTAGCCCTGTTATGGGGATTTCAAGGGCAAATTCACATTTTGGATAAATGCAGATTTAGAGCTTCAAATCTCCTTTTATTGTTTTGCTTCCTTCCATCTTTTTCCTTCTCATTTTTTTGATCCCCCTCAGCAGGTGATAATACTGATGTAAGCATCAGTGGTTTTGTGGATTAATATCACTCGTTGATTAATGCTAAGAAATCAATCGGTGTTTCCTTAGGTGCTAAATGATCTGCAGAATCCAAAACTTACAAAGTAGAGCTATAGAAACACTTAGGGTCCTAAATGCCACATAATCAAAACAAATGTATTTTCTCCTTGAATTATTGAAATGATCAGAATTACATATCCTACTTTATTATTTTTTGTGTTACTTAATTACCTCTCAGCAGAGTCTATATGTAAAACAATTTGTACTTCTTGTTGTTGTCTTTTTCTTCACTCTAACATGTAAACTATGTGAATAAAGGGTATTTTTCTTTTTCTCTATTATATCAGCAGCACTTCAGGATCCTGGCTCATAGTAGGTGCTCAGTAGATACATATTGAATGATGTTGATTTCCCATGATTCTGTCTTGTATGGAAAATAATAGTTGGGCTATATTTATGTTTGTGATTGTGATCCTTTTGAAGTTTTGCTAGAACAATGACCCTGTAATTACTTTTAAATTCTGAATGTTTAATCTGTCTCATTTGACAGTAGCTCAAGTGGTGAGAAAATGGTGCTCATGTAAGTAAGGTTTGTGTTCTGCTTGCTTTTGCCAAATATTTTTGACCGTTTGCTATATTTTTGTTCATGTGCTCATTGCTAGAGATGGACAAAATATAGTCCTTGATCTAAATGAGCTCATTGTCAAAGAGACAGCCTTGTATAGAAGTGATGTTGATATCGTACACTATGTTTGAAAGTCAAGGGCCATGGTAGTACAAAGAAGGATGTGACTAACTCCAGGGGTTGGGAATTAAGATTGGAGACATGGTCCTTTGTCCTCAAGGCATTCACATTCAAGAAAGGAAGACAGATACGTAAATAGTATAATGTACTCTGTATTGCAATAGAGATATAAATCAACCAACAAGACCACATCAAGAAAATAACAGTTCTGCCTAATGCCTTAGGAAAAGGTTTTATGGAACAGTTGATATTTGCATCGGGCCTTGGATTCCCTCTGCACAATGGGAGTAGAGGGTGGGATGAGGTCGGGGCAGGAGCAAATGCATAAAAAGCAGGGTAGCCGGAATGTAGTAGCGTGGGAAGAAGGTCCAGAAGTTAAAGCCAGAAGAATAGAATTCAGATTACAATCTATGTGAAATCCTATGCTTAGGAGGCTGTACAGTATAACATAAATAATGGTAATATTGATTGAAGACTTAGTGTTCCTGTTTCGCTCTGGTTTTAGTTCCATGAGCTAACTTTAATGGTGTCTGTCCCAGGTTGATATAGTTCTGGGAAATAAAATTTCTACCACCAAGGCCCAGAGAAATGTTGAAGAGTCAGTTTATTAATGGCAATGATAAATACTTCTGTCAAAAGAATTGGAATATTTGTTTTCCTCTCTTATTTGGAAAATCACAATTGGGGTATAATGAGAGGAATAAAAAGGTAAGGTTAGTTGTCATTAAGAAGACAAATCTGTGGAGGTGTCTGGCTGGTATGATTGGAGGAGAAAGCAACTCCATATCAGGGCCATGCGTTCGAGCCCCACATTGTGTATAGAGATTACTAAAAAAAGAATTAAAAAAAAAAACCCACTTAAGAATGAGGTCAGATCTGTGATAACCGAGTGAACCAAATGTTCTTCTTACAAAGTTGAGCCTGGCACACAAACCCAGCCAGATATCTGAGGAAGGCTTGATCTGACTTTGAACTGTGTTAAATGACTTAACCCAATTTGCAGTCTTCTGATTTTTCTCTGGTACCCAATTCAAGAATGTACACTACATTGCTCTATAACTCAGAAAGACTCTTAAAAAAAAAAAAAAAGATTTTATTTGACAGAAGGACAGAGTAAGAGAGGGAACCCAAGTAGGGGGAGTGGGAGAGGGAGAACCAGGCTTCCCACCTAGTAGGGAACCTGACAAGGGGCTCGGTCCCAGGACCCCGGGATCATGACCTGAGCTGAAGGCAGACGCTTAACAACTGAGCCATCTAGGCGCCCCACTCAGAAAGACCTTCAAACATGACACGCTCTTACGGCTTTGTATAGAAAATTCCCACTAAGGCTATGAGTAGATCCGGGGTGTTCATCCATCAGTCATTTTAATTTCCTCTCAACATGAGGAAGAAAAGGTAAGAAAGGTAAGAAGGTCTTTCTTTAAGGTAAGAAAAATGAAATACCCAATAAACAGTGATAATGTTCACCATAGCCAAAATATCTATCTTTGACTTTGAAGTATAAAAACAAGAATTTACCTATGGGGTGCCTGGGTGGCTCAGTGGGTTAAAGCCTCTGCCTTCGGCTCAGGTCATGGACTCAGAGTCCTGGGATCCAGCCCCGCATCAGGCTCTCTGCTCAGCGGGGAGCCTGCTTCCTCCTCTCTCTCTCCGTGCTTCTCTGCCTACTTGTGATCTCTGTCTAATAAATAAATAAAATCTTTAAAAAAAAAAACAACAACAAGAATTTACCTATAATTTCATGGAATTAAGGACTCCCAAACTGAAATCAGTACATGTTAAAGTGCATGTTAAAATGTAAAAATGGCAACAGAAGTCCATTCAATAATTCTAAATGCGGCGGAATTACATAATGTGTCAGGACATGGGAAAATAATAACTCTAGAAGTAACTATGAGGGAGAGCAATGGAGGAGGGAAGGAAGGAGAGAGAAGAGAGAGGAGAGTAAGTTGGAGGGAAAAGGAATCATGCTTACAAAACGAAGTCTAACTTTCAACTTTGTCACAGGGTACCTGAGAGAAGGTAGCTCAAAAATGACCATTTGAAGCAAGAACTTTGTGGCTACTCGTGATAGATTTTTTTTTCTTCTTTCATTCTTGCCATCTGTTTTGTGAAGGGTAGGTTGAAGTGGCACGTCACCGAGAGGAGGAATGGGTATTTGTTGAAAACCTGAAATGGGAACAAGGAAAGAAATGTTCTCTATCCATCGGAGAAAATGCAACATTGCCTCAGGTCTATAAATGTTTGAAAGCCGCATTTATGTGGGAAGTTTTGAATAGCCTTTCTTAGGCTGTATACTAAACATCCTCTTAAGTAGGGATTTTTCAGCTCATCTGATGTTTATGACTTAGTCTGACATTATTTCAAACACGCAGAAGGAAAGATGAATGTGGGGTCTAATTCACAAAGAGTTCTCGGAGGAATGGAAAGGCATTTTGACCCTCTTCTAGACCATTCTGGCCTTGGTTTTGTCTTCTTTCTTTTAACTTAGCCTCTGCTTATTGAGCTCATTCTGCACTCAGTAGAATGATTTATTTTGAATTTCATTAAGAAAGTGACCGACAATTAAAAACAAAATCTTCAATGTTGGGTGGCTCTTGAATGTCAGAGCTGCTGGAAGGAAGCTTGAGACATGGAACCACACTGGAATGTTTAATGTGGGACTATGTGAGGGAAATTTTTTGCAATTCCTTACATGGCCCTCAGTGGTTGGATCTTCCCCACTGTGCTGCATACTTTCCTCTATAAGCATTCGATCATTTATTCAGCATACATGTTAATAAGGGCTCACCCTTTATTAGGAAACTGGAAATACACAGATGAATAAGATGTTACATCCTGTGTTAAGGAACTGATGGCATCAGGGGGAAAATAGAGCACAAAACCTGGAATTATAATTCATAAGCATGAGAACTTTGATAGGCATATACAGAGATAGGAGTCTATGAAGACACACAGGAAGACACTTAACAAATTGTCATCAGAAGCTTACAAAAGAAGATAAAGCTTGAGTTTGTAGGGTAGGAAAAATAATTTTCCCTCTACCCTTCTGGGTTCTTGACTGGTATCCCCCTATAATAAAAGCTAGATTAATAGGAAAAGAACAAACAAGTTGAATAACATGTATATCTCCTGTATACAAGGGAGATACTGGAAAAACTGATTGAACTCCCCTAAATGGCCCAAGACATCACCTTAAATAGTATCACCATCAGTTTAAAAAAAAAAAAAAAAAAGATGCTGGGGTTGGGGGGGCCTGTTACGGGAGGTTTTCAGGCAGAGTCCAGTAGTCAAGGATTAAGTTGTTATGCAGATTTAAGTTCCTGCCTTTTCTATTGATAAGAGTTTCTAGAGATTCATTTACTCATTCTCATCCTTCTGGTACAGATAGGGAGACATCCTTACAGATGGAGATTTTCCTTATATCTATTAGGTTTTCAGAGCTTTTCCTGTGTCTGCTCTTTCCTAAAAATAACCAGCTGAAGGAAATGCAAATTGTTCTTTTTATAAGGAAATACTACCTTGCACCAGTGAGAATGGCTAGTATCAAAAAGACAGGAAATAACAAGCATTGAGGAGGATGAGGAGAAAAGGGAACCCTCGTGCACTGTTGGTGGGAATGTACGGGCACTGTGAACAATATGGTGGTTCCTAAAGAAATTGAAAATAGGAATACTGTACGAGCCAGTAATCCCATTTCTGGGTATTTACCCAAAGAAAATGAAAATACAGGCTTGGAAAGATATATGCATCCCTATGTTTATTGTAGCATTATTTACAGCAAAGATAACGAAGCCACCAAAGTGTCCTTCAGTAGATAAATGGGTGAAGAAGTGGTGGTGGTGGTGGTGGTGGTGGTGGTGTGTGTGTGGTAATAAATACATGGTGGTATATCCCTCAGCCATTAAAACGAATGCAATCTTGCCATTCGTGAAATGGACCTAGCAGGTATTATGCTGAGTAAAATAAGTCACACAGGAATATAAATGCCATAGGATTTCACTTATATATAGAACCTAAGAAACTGAACAAAGAACAAAACAGGAATGGATTCACAGATATAGAGAAAAAATTGGTGGCTTCCAGAATGAAGGATGAACAATCTAGGTTAAGGGGATTAATAAGTGTAAACTTCCATCTATAAAACATTGAAGAAATGAAGTCCCATGGATAAAAATTATAGAGAATATAGTCAGTAATATTATAATAACTTCATATGGTGGCACATGGTAGGTACTACCTTTATCATGGTAAGGATTTCATAGTGTATATAACTGTCAGCTCATGATGTACTTTTTTTTTTTAAAGATTTTATTTATTTATTTGACAGACAGAAATCACAAGTAGGCAGGGGCAGGCAGAGAGAGAGAGAGGAAGGGAAGCAGGTTCCCTGCCAAGCAGAGAGCCCGATGCGGGGCTCGATCCCAGGACCCTGGGATCATGACCTGAGCCAAAGACAGAGGCTTTAACCCACTGAGCCACCCAGGCGCCCCTCATGATGTACTCTTGAAACTAATATTGTATGTCAAATATACTTCAATTAAAAAATATGTAAATTTAAAAAGGAGGGGGAGAAAAAGATTTTCCATCTTCCCAAAAGCCAGTGAAGAGAAATGGCTTGTAGAATCAATGATCACACCAGCATGAGTCAACAATCATGTAAAGCGATTTCTACAAGGTTAAAAAAAACAAACAAGCAGCTCAAAATAATCTTATGTCAAAGATTGGGGTAGTATCTTCTGTTCCCCTTCAAGCTGAACCAGAAAATTCAGAGTGAAAAGGATTATCCAGGTAGAAAAGATTATATATGTTAAAGCATGGACATATTCTATATAGGGAACTGTTAATGTAGTGTATGACTGGAGGGGAGGGAGTGTTAAGAGAGGGTCTTGGGAGATGAGGTCAAAGATGCAGACAGGCATTAGTTATGTCATGCATGTCATGTGCTGTTTAGGGGGTGTTTAAAGTCAAGTCACAGATCTGTTTTATTTCCAGCAGTATGTGTAGGTTTCCAGTGATGTAGATACCCTCCTTTCATCTAGCTTCCCTTGTAGTTGTTGCCTTTTATATATGTTTATTAAAACTTTATTGACATTGAACCTCCTGTCAGGCTAGTTGACTGGAAGAATAGCCCTGAAAGAGTGAAGATAACCAGGTTCATGAGTCTAGACTGGAAAATGTTCTTTGTGTCATTAGTGTGAGGCCCCAAGAAATAGTCTGCCACACCGAAGTTTCTGTTAGGGGATGGAAGGATAGTAGTATTGAGGTACTGACCATTTCAGCCCAGGAGGCACAGGTGAATGCCCTTCTTGTTGAGGGAACTCAGGATCCTGGTTTTGTTATTCCAGTTTTTCAGAACAAAATCTCAGTAAATGAGTTTGCCCATGCTAATCAGAATTCAAGAGATCAGATACTCCAAAGATATGTTTTCTCGATTTATGAGAAAGACCGTATCCAGCAATACACCTGGTATCAATCTTTGGCTCGGGACACACACTCCTGTTTTGAAAGTGTACTCTGAGGTCAGGTGGTATATCAGAATATTACTTGGAGAATATAGAGTTAGAACAGAGGGAATGTCTTATTCTCTGGGGACATTTCCATCAAGCTAGGGTGGTGTGACAGTTTGTCCTTCTCCACTCCTGAAATAGTACTCTCCAGAGAATTGGTGCTTGTTTTTAGAATCAGAGTACTGATTCTCTTGGACAGAGCACACTGACCTTTTCTCACACTATGGGTCTCCGTAGAATCCATGCAAACAACATCCCATCCCCACTGTTACGACATGGCTTGTTCCAGCCTAGTTTACGTTAATCCTGGTTTGGTCTGCATGGAGATTACGTCGACATTGGACGCTCAGCAGTAACATATTTGCAAACCATTTCTTAGGATGGGAAGCATTTCTCTACGTCACCTGCTTTATCCATTACTTTCTTTAACTTTCAGAAAGTAACAATTTCTTGTTTGACAACTATTGGGAATAGCCCCCATTTTGAACCGTTGCATCCTTCAATCCTTCTGCCAAATTAGCCCATTAAGAGTGAAACGCAATCAAAATCATTAGGAGCAAAATCATGAAAGTTTCCCTTCAGTAATTTGTGAAGAATCTTAGGGCACTGGCATTCTTTTTGACAAATGAAATTGTGTCCAAAACACACATAAAAATATTAAAGCAGGGCTCCGAGGGAACTCTAATCTATTTTTATCTGCTCGTTTTTCCAGATGGGGAAACTGATGTGCATAGAGGGTGAGAGATTTTCCCAGGACAGCTCAGCTTGTCAGAGCCAGAGCAAGGACGAGAAGCTAGTTCTCCTGACTCCTAGTTCAGTGCTATTTTTACTCTACCACTTAGCACTCATGAAATATGTACACAGATAGGTATGGAGAAGCAAACTGGTATTCTCATTGAATGATCTCTGCAATGTACTCTTTGACAATTCTGACTAGAAAATCCCCACTGAAGTCTTCAAACACTCTTTTGATGAACAAAAAATGAGCAATGGGAAGGATCATTTTTGCTACTGGAAATTTCCACTAGTGCCCCTGTACATTGATGTATTTTCTGACCCTTTTTTTGGTTATTCAAATAGCCTATTTTAGTGCTATCAACTTGAAAACACATTAATGCTTTTAAAAATTGAATGTTAAATATTATGTTCATAAACATAGAATATTCATAAAATATAAATATAGGATACTTCTGTGAGAAACCCTGGGTAATGTAATATAGTATGGACACAATTGTTTGTGCAGGGGGTACCTGAAACTTGTTGGGAGTATTTTTGTTGTTGTTTGAGAACAGTTTGAATTGTATGGATTTCCAGGGCTCTGTGTCAGAGACATTTTATCCTTGTTTAAGTTTTATAACTTGAGCTGGCCTTGATAGCTAGGTAGGGCTGACCCTAGAGGATAGGTAGAAGATTCTTAGGAGCAGTTTGGACTTCCCTTTGAGAGTAGTGGTTATCTTTCCTGGCTGACTGTTCAAAATGGGAACTGTCAGATGATGGAGAGCTGGTTCTTGGATGTTTGTTTGGGTGAATTGCAAGTCCGAGCTCCCATCTGGTCTTAGTGTCCATCTCTGGAAAATAAAAAGGGTAAGATAATCTCCTATGTCCCCAGCAGTTCTGACATCATATAGTTATCTGATTCTTTACTTTTCTGTTAATATCGAGTGCTTGATTCAGAATCTGTGAAAGATCTAGTATCTAAGCTGTGGTACACTCTTTGCTAACTAGGCTAGGGTTTCTAGCTCTTTCTTTTCAGTCTAGACATGTACATTTCTCCCAGACCCACCACGGTGGTCCGTGGAAATAACTACCTGTGTGTATTCTATTGCACCTGTAGCTCTTAGCTTTTTTTCAATTAAATTTAAAATTTTAATTCCAGTACAGTTAACACACAGTGTTTCTATTAGCTTCAGGTGTACAATATAGTGACTCAACAGTTCTATACACGACTCAGTGCTTATCTGATAAGTGGACTCTTTAATCCCCTATAACTATTTCACCCATCTCTGTGCCAAACTTCCCCTCTGGTGACCACCAGTTTGTTTTTTATAGTGAAGGGTCTGTTTCTTGGTTTCTCTCTCTCTCCTTTTCTCTCTTTCCTTTGCTCAATCCCCGCCACCCCCCCCTCAATTCCACATGAGTGAAATCATACAGTACTGCTCTTTCTCTGACTTATTTCACTTGGATGGTACTTTCCAGCTCCATCTTGTTAAATAACAAGACATCATTCTTTTTGCAGCTGAACAATATTCTGTTGTGTATGTGCATATATATGTTTGTGTGTGTGTGTGTGTATATATATATATATATAGAGAGAGAGAGAGAGAGAGTATATATTTGTGTGTGGGGGGGTATCTTCTTTATCCATTCATACATTGAGGGACACTTACCTTGTTTTTATGTCTTGGCTGTTGTTAATAATGCTGCAGTGATCAGCTATCTGCAGATAGCTCTTTGATATCCAGCCATGGACACTTGGGCTACTTCCATAATTTGTCTCTTGTATATAATGCTGCAATAAACATAGAGGTTTATATATCCCCTTGAATTAGTGTTTTTGTGTTTTTACATATAATATATATATATGCCTAGTAGTACAATTACTAGATTGTAGGGTAGTTCTTTTTTTAACTTTTTGAGGAAGCTCCATACTGCTTCCCACAGTGGCTGCACCAGTTTGCATTACCACTGACACTGCACGAGCGTTCCTTTTCCTCCACATTGTTGCCAACACTGGTTGTTTCTTGTGTTTTTGATTTTAGCCATTTTGGTCAGGTGTGAGATAATATTTATAGTGTTTATTTGTATTTCCCTGATGATCAGTGATTTTTTAAATTGGATTATTGGGGCTTTTGGTGTTGAATTGTGTACGTTTTTAAAATACATTTTGGATATTAACCCGTTTTCCAGTAAGTTAATTGCAAATATCTTCTCCCATACAACAGTTTGCCTTTACGTTTTCTTGACTGTTTCTTTCATTGTTCAGAAGCTTTTTATTTTAATGTAGTCCTGATAGTTTATTTTTGCTCTTTCCCAAAATGTTTACCTCCCAAAAATGTTTACCTCAGGAAACATTTCTCAAAAAATATTGCTACCGCTGATGTCAGAGACATCACTGCCTGTGCTCTCTTCCAGGATTTTTATGGTTTCAGGTCTCACAGTTAGGTCTTTAATCCATTTTGAGTTTTTGTTTATGGTGTAACAATGTGGTCCAGTTTTGTTCCTTTGCCTAGAGCTGTCCTGTTTTCCCATCGCCATTTGTTGAAGAGACTTTTTTCCCACTATATATTCTTGCCTCCCCTTTTGAAGCCTAACTGACCCTATCATCATGGGTTTATTTGTGGGCAATCTATTCTGCTCCATCGATTATGTATATATTTTAGTGCCAGTATGCTGGCACTATGGCAAAACACTATGCTGTTTTGATCACTACAGCTTTGAGGTAGAACTTGAAGTGTGGAACTGTGATATCTCCAATTTTGTTCTTTCTCAAGATTTTTTGGCTATTCGGGGTCTTTTGTGGCTCCCTACAAATTTTAAGGTTGTTTGTTCTGGCTCTGTGACAAAGGGTATTGGTATTTTGATAGGGATTGCATTGAATCTATAGATTGCTTTAGGTAGTATGGAACATTAAAAATGTTATCCTTCCAATCCATGAGCATGGCTTATCTTTCCATTTCTTTATGTTGTCTTGAATTTCTTTCATCAGTGTTTTATAGTTTTTAGAGTATAGGTCTTTCAGTTCTTGGGTTAAGTTTATTCTTCATAATTATTTTTGGTGCACTTAAAAGTGGGACTCCCTTCTTAATATCTCTTTCTGCTGCTTCATTATTCAGGTAGAGAAATGCAACACATTTCTGTTTATATAGATTGGTTTTGTATTCTGTGACTTGACTGAATTCATGTATCATTTCTAGTATTTTTGGGGGTAGGGATGGAGTCTTTCAGGTTTTCTAGATATAGTATTATATCATCTGCAAATAGTGAAAGTTTTACTTCTTTCTTACTGATTTGGATGCCTTTTATTTATTTTTTTTCTTCGTTGTTGTCTCATTGCTGTTGCTAGGACTTCTAGTACCATGTTGAAAAAAAGTGGAGAGAGTGGACATCCCTGTCTTGTTCCTGACCTTAGGGGAAAAAAAGCTCTCAATTTTTCCCCATTCAGTATTATGTTCCCTATGGGTTTTTTATATAAGGTCTTTATTATGTTGCGGTATATTCCATCTAAACCTACTTTGTTGAGGGTTTTTATAATGAATGGATGTTGTACTTTGTCAAATGCCTTTTCTCTGTCTGTATCTATCTATTGAAATAACTATATGGTTTTTAGCCTTTTGCCTTACTGCTATGATGTGTCACGTTGATTGAATTCTGAATATCGAACCACTCTTACAATGTGGGAATAAATCCCTCTTGATTGTGGCAAATTATTTTTTTAAAAGATTTATTTATTTACCTTAGAGAGAACATTCATGAGTGCGAGGGGTAGAGGGAGAGGGAATCTGAAGCTGACTCTACTGAGTGTGGAGCTTCATGTGGTGTTCGATCTCACAACTCTGAGATAATTACCTGATCCCAAACCAAGAATCAGATGTTTAACTGACTGTACCACCAGGCACCGCAGTGAATGATTTTTTTTTTAAATTTTTTATTTTTTATAAACATATATTTTT
>NC_081575.1:31730915-31855614 GCF_022355385.1 Mustela nigripes
GTTGTTGCAAATGGCAAGATTTCATTTCTTTTGATGGCTGCATAGTATTCCATTGTGTATATATACCACATCTTCTTGATCCATTCATTGATTTTTTTTTTAATGTACTGTTGAATTCAGTTTGTTTGTATTTTGTTGAGGATTTTTTGCACTGTGTTCATCAGAGATATTGGCCTATAGTTCCACCGTCCCCCCCCCCTTTTTTTTTAAGTGAACTGTACTGCTGAACATAGAGCTTGAACTCCCCACCCTGAGATTGAGAGTCACTTACTCTCTTGAAATTGTCTTTTGTTGTAGCATCTTTATATGATTTGCTATCAGGGTAATGGTGAACTGATAGAATGAATTTGGAAGGTTTCCTTCCTCTTCCATTTTTTGGAATAGTTTGAGGAGAAAAGGTATTACCTCTTCTTTAAATGTTTGGTAGAATTGACTTGTGAAGCCATCTGGTCCTGGAATTTTGTTTGTTGGGAGCTGTTTGAAAACTGATTCAATTTCATTGCTGGTCATCATCAGTCTGCTCAGATTTTCTACTTCTTCCTGCTTCAATTTAGAAGGTTATATAACATTTCTAGTAATTTATTTATTTCTTCTAGGTTGTCCAGTTCATTGACATGTAATTTTTTGTAATATTCTCTCACAGTCCTTTGTATTTCTGTGGTCTTGGTTGTTCTTTCTCCTCTTCCTTTATGATTTTGTTTGAGTTTTTTCTCTCTCTTTCTCTCTCTTTATTTATTTTTAAAATGAGTCTGGCTAGAGGGATGCCTGGGTGGCTCAGTCAGTTAAGGTCCTGGGATCGAGTTCTGCATCAGGCTCCTTGCTCAGTGGGGAGACTTCTTCTCCCTCTGCCTGCTGCTCCCCCTGCTTGTGCCCTCTCTCTCACAAATAAATAAATAAGATCTTAACAACAACAACAACAACAACAAAATGTGTAAAGGAGTCTGGCTTGAGGTTTATCAATTTTAATCTTTTCAAAGAACCAGCTCTTGGATTCATTGATGTGTTCTATTGTTTTTAAAAATTTGGGTATAATATATTTCTGCTCTAATCCTTATTTTGTCCTCCCTTCTGCTTGTTTTGGGTTTTCTTTGTTCTTCTTGTCCTGGTTTCTTTAGGCATAAGGTTAGGTTGCTTATTTGGAATTTTTCTCATTTCCTGAGGTAGGCCTTTATTACTATATACTTACCTCTTGGAACCACTTTTGCTGTATTCCAAAGGTTTTTGACCATTGTGGTTTTTTTTTTTTTAAGATTTTATTTTATTTATTTGACAGACAGAGATCACAAGTAGGCAGAGAGAGAGGAGGAAGCAGGCTCCCTGCTGAGCAAAGAGCCCAATGTGGGCCTCGATCCCAGGACCCTGGGATCATGACCTGAGCCGAAGGCAGAGGCTTTAACCCACTGAGCCACCCAGGCGCCCCTGACCATTGTGTTTTCATTTTCCTTTGTTTCCATGTTATTTTTTATTTCTTCTATGATTTCTTGGTTCACTTACTCATTGTTTAGTTTAGTAGCATGAATTTTACTTGTTGATTTCTAGTTTCTTAGTGCTGTGGTCAGAAAAGATGCGTGGTATGACTTGATATCTGGAATATACCTGTTAAGCCCATCTGATCCATCGTGTCATTCAAAGCCACTGTTTCCTTGTTGATTTTCTGTTTGGATGATTTGTCCATTTGTGTACATGGGCTGTTAATATCCCCTACTAGTATTGTATTACTATTATTTATTTCCTTTATATTTTAGGAATTCAGGTGTTCCATGTTGGGTGCATAAATATCTGTAATTATTATATTCTTGTTGGATTGTCCCCTTTATTATTATATAGGGTCCTTCTTTGTCTCTTGTTACAGTCTTTGTTTCAAAGTCTCTTTTGTCTGATATAAGTATTGGTACCCTGGTTTTCTTTTGACATCCATTTGCACAGTAAGTGTTTGTCTGTCCCCTCAGTTTCAATCTGGAGGTGTCTATACTTCTTAAATGAATCTTTCTTAGGGAACACATAGATGGGTCTTGTTCTTTTATCCACCTTGTTACCCTATGTCTTCTGATTGGAGCATTTAGTCCCTTTATTTTCAAAGTAATTTTTGATAAATGTGTTTTTATTGCCAATTTTTTACTTGTTTTGTCTTTTTTTGTAGTTATTCTCTGATCCTTTCTTCTCTTGCTCTCTTTCATGATTTGCTGGCTTTCTTTAGTGATACACTTAGATTCACTTCTCTATTTTTTGGCATATCTGTTACTGGCTTTTGATTTGTGGTTACCATTAGGTTTGTATATAACATCTTCCGCATGTAGCAACTTATAATAAGTTGATGCTCACTTATTTTGAATCCATTCTTTACTACCCATGTTTTAGGAATACTATGTCTTTTTTTAACTTCCTTTTATTTTGTGGATCCCTTGACTGATTTTTAGATATAGTTACTTTTACTGCTTTTGTGTTTTCTACTTTTTATACTCTCACTTATGTTCATTCCTTTCCACTCAAGGTGTCCCCTTTAATATTTCTTGAGAAGTGCTGTAGTGATCATGAAGCCCTTTAGTTCTTGTTTGTCTGAAGAACTCTTTGCCTTTCTTTCTATTCTGAATAGAGTATTCTTGGCTGCCAATTTTTCCCACTCAGCGCTTTGAATATATCATGCTGCTCCCTTGTGGCTTGCAAAGTTTCTGCTAAAAGATACAAGGATAACCTTATGGGGTTTCCCTTGAATGTAACTGACTTTTGTCTTCCACTCTTCCTCTCTCCCTCCCTCTCTTTCTTCTTCTCTTTCTTTCAGGCTCCACACCCAACGTGGGATTTGAACTCATGACACTGAGATCAAGAGTCACATGCTGCACCGATTGAGCTGGACAGGTGCGCCCTGTCTTTTCTCTTTCTGTTTTCAAAATCTTTATCACTATTTCTTACCATTTTAATTACTGTATGTCTTGTTGTGGACCACCTTTTAGTTGAATTCATTCCAGGATCTCTGTGGCTCCTTGATCTGGATATTTCCTTCCCCACATTTGGGAGGTTTTCAGGTATTATTTATTGGTATAAATGTTCTACCATCATTTCTCTCGTTTCTCCTTCTGGATTCCATATTATGTGGATGTGATTACATTTGATGGAGTCATTGAGGTCCCTAAGTGTATTCTCATTTGCATAGTTCTTTTGTCTCTCACTTGCTCACCTTTATTATTTTGCATTACTCTGTCTGATTTTTAATGTGAATTACTGTGTTCTTTATCTTTGGTTCTTTTTTATCTCTGGGTTAAGGATCTCACTGATGGCCTCCCTTCATTTCTCAAGTCCAGTAAGTATCTTTATGATCATTAATTTAAGTACTCTGTCAGACATATCACTTACTTCCATTTCCCCTAGGTTTGTCAGTGCAATTTTGTCCTGGTCTTTCATTTGAGCCATATTCCTCTGTCTCTGCCTTTTGCCTAACTCTCTGTGATTATTTTTTGTGTCCTAGTAAAGTTAGTTATGTCTCTTACTCTTGCAAGTAACTGCTGGAGTGTGTGTCTTTAACAAGGTGATGCCTGTCTTCTTCTACAGGGGATGCACCACAAATGTGGTGACTGGGCCAGTGAGGGCCTCTGCACAAAGCATGCATGGTTGCGGGCTACAGCTTTAACAAGGGTACATGTGTTCTCCATAGGAAGTGGGGAGTGGCAGTGTTGGCAAGGTTTGCACCAGTTGTTCTGGGCAGGGAAGTCACAGGGCCAGGACCGAGGCAGGCCTGATTGGACGAGGTGGGGCACAGTGTAAGCAAGTGAGGCCATAAATGCTGGCACCTAATCTTTTCCTGCATTTGCTTATGTTGGGTGGCTTGGGAGGGAAATGGTGCTTGCTTGTTCCTTTGTTCCTGGAGAAGTCCCTTAGGGAACTCTGAGATTAGTAACTACCGCTCCCTCCGAAGTCATTGTACAAAATGCTGCTTCTAAGATGTGTCTCAGTGGGCTGTTGTGCTGTCTCTTATAAGGGTACAGACTCAGCTTCCTATGGCCCTCTGGCCTCTCCCAGATCCCAGACAGTAATTTTTAAAATTCCAGCCTTTAAGTCCCGGTAGTTGTAAGAACTCAGGAAATTTGGTTCCTCTGATTTTCAAAGCCAGATGCCATAGGGTTTCATCTTCCCTGTACAGCCTTCCTGGTACTATAGTCTGTTTCTCATCCCTCTGTGCACTCATGGCTCCTTCTCTCTGGTAGTCACACTTGTAGAGTTTAGCTCCCTACCACATCTCCGTCCTCCTGACCCTCTTCGATGTGCCCTCTTCTCTCGTTTTGCTGGTCTTCCTGTCATTTCTGCATTATTTGCATTGATATGAATGGTATCTAGTTGTATTCCTGGTTCTAGGTGAGTTTAGGGTCCTCCTGTGCCATCTTCCCTAGAGGTCAGTAGTTCTTGCATTTTCGTCATTTATTAAATTCTCTCTTAACTACCAAGGATCAAATACCATCCTTCACACTAGAGGCACAAAAACAAAAGTTCCCATCCTTAAGTGGAAGAGAGAAATAAGCCAATAAGTAAGTAGGTAGCAGTAATGCATCGTCTGGAGTGTTCTGGAAGTGGTATGAATGTTGGCCCTCTAGGGACAGAAATGAGTATCCAGGACAGATATCTATAAATTATTTTTTGTAATTATTCAGTTTTTGTAAGTAGTCCGCAGTTAGTAATACTTTGCTCTAAGCTTGACCTTGGGTAGTTTAGAGAAGAAGTATAGAAAGTTTGTGCCTTGTGTGTGGCTCATGGTTCTGTATTATGTTTGTGAGTCAGCTCCTTGGAATGTGGAATGCATTTTTCCCACAGAAAACAATGGTATCCATGGTAATTAGGTTCCCAGGACAGCCCATAAAAGCCTATGTAATGCATAATCTGAAGGATCATGCTATATTAATAATACCATACATGCTAATGACCATGCAAAGCTATGCTTCTGTGGGAAAATCCATTCCGTGTTTCAGCCATGGGTCCCAGAAGCAGTCTTTCCCACTGAAGCTTCAATACAATGTGAAGAAACCCTTGCTTTGCCATCTCTCTAGATAATAAACCAGTGTGCTCTAATAGTCTCTCAGATCCAGGTTATTACGTGTGCTACATGGAAGTGGGGAGAGGATATACCAGGAAGAGAGATAGAGGTAAGCAGTTCTACAGGAAAGCAAGAAAGGTGTGAAAAAAAGGCAAGAAATGACCAGTCACTTTAGAGAAGCACCAGTTCCCAAGGTGCACATAGGCAGGAATGAAAGCGTAGCTAAGAAAGGATGTCCTTACCCAGAATGGTGGCGGGGGTGGGGAGGGCAGGGTTATAAGGGGATGAGTTACTCTTTTCTGAGTTCCAACTGAGTTCTAGTGTGCCTTAGACATTTTATACACACCTTTTTTTAGACTATTTATTTATTAGAGTGCATGAGCAGGGGAGGGGTGGAGGGGAGAAGCAGACTCCCGTTGAGCGGGGAGGCATACGTCGGACTCGATCCCAGGATCCTGGCATCATGACCTGAGCTGAAGGCAGACACTTAACCAGTTGAGCCACCCAGGTGCCCCTACACACATTGTTTTAATCCTTAAAACAATTTCTCAATATTCCTGTTTTCAGGGGAGATCAGTGAGAAGCAAAGAAAAGACCTTGCTAGGGTCATGCAGCTAGTAAATGGCATGGCTGGGATTAATAATCAAATTCCAAGAAATTTTTACAATAAATAAGTTCATTAGTAAAGAATATTTGTAAGCTGGGGATATCCCCTCATTTTTATGATGAGAAAATTGAATCAAAAGCTGTGAGATCGGGACGCCTGGGTGGCTCAATGGGTTAAAGCCTCTGCCTTCGGCTCAGGTCATGATCTCAGGGTCCTGGGATCGAGTCCCGCATTGGGCTCTTTGCTCGGCAGGGAGCCTGCTTCCTCTCTCTCTGCCTGCCTCCCTGCCTGCTTGTGATCTCTCTCTCTGTCAAATAAATAAATAAATAGATAGATAGATAGATAAATAAATCGAATCTTAAGGAAAAAAAAAGCTCTGAGATTCATTCTTTCTGAAAATTACTGCTACAGAAAGGTACTACCACCAATGTCATAACTGTGTTATATCCGGACTCTTAGCCCAGTGATGTTCATTGCATGGAGTACTTTCTGTTGGCAAGGTAATGAATGCATGTTCCTCCAAGCCCTGAGCATACTGTTTAATGCTTTTATATTTAAATATCTCATCCTGCTAGACTAAGTCAGGCTAGAATAAGTGCAGCAATAAAGATATAAACACAGTACGTTAGAAGAAAATGGAGACTATAATTCAAGGGATCTGAGGAGGTTTGTGAAAGATGTGGTAGTATGTGGGGTTGGACCTTGAGGACTTGATAGTAAGTGATGGATAAGCTGACCTGGAGAGAACATATTCTAGGAAAAGTAGCCAGATGCATAGTGTCCTTATGTTGTGCATTTAATGGTGTAAGTGCTCTAGGTAACACTGGGTGTGTGTCTTATGCAAATTGTCTTATTTATTCCTCAGTGTAATCCTATGAAGTAAGTACAATTATTAACCCATTTTATTGATAAGGAAGTTAAGGCCCCAAATGGGCTATTTGTCCAAATCTACATAGCCAGTGAGTGGTGGAATCTAGAACCCTCAAGTTGAGTCTAGACATTGACCCTTATAGTTGAGTCATTTTATGGGCTTTACTGGGAGTTGGCTATGGACCAGATTGTTTCCCCTCGAAATTTGTACATTGAAGCACTAAGTCCCAATGTGCTATTATTTGGACATTGAGCCTTGGGAGATAGATTTAGGTGAGGTATGAGGATGGTGTCCTCATGATAGGATTAGAACCCTTATAATAAGATATAGACCTTGAACAACACCCTTCCACCCCCATCTGAGTGCAGAGAGAAAAGGCAGCCATCTATAAACTAGGAGGAAAGCTCCCACCAGAAACTGACCGTACTAGTACCTTGATCTTATTGGACTTTTATCTTCCAGAACTGTAAGGAAATAAAGTTCTGTTGTTTAAGTGCCCCTGTTTATCATATTTTATAATGGCAGCCTGAGGCAACTGAGAGAGAGAGACGTAAAGTTTTGCCAGAATCTTGTGAGATTGGCTAAAGTAGGACTTTCAGTGTTATGGCAAGGGTTTTGGAGTTTGTTCACTTGCTTCCGCATAAGAGTTAAAAATCTTTAGGCTAAAATATGTGATTTGATTAGATGCTAGTATTTTGTGGCCTCTGCTTGGAACCAATAGAGAACAATGGAAAGATATTCAGGTGTAGATAAAATCAAGCACAAAGTCTTTGGTAGCTAATAAATCGAGTAGGTAGTTGGAGGAGAGAGAATCATTGGCAGGATTCAGTGGGGAGGACTTTACAGAGGAGACCGAGGTGGGGCCAGGTGACATTTACATGGGGGAGGCAGGGAGGAACACTCTGTGGGCAGGCCTCATTGTGTTGAACATTCTTTTTTTTTTTTTTAAGATTTTATTTATTTATTTTGACAGAGATCACAAGTAGGCAGAGAGAGAGGAGGAAGCAGGCCTCCCTGCTGAGCAGAGAGCCTGATGAGGGGCTCGATCCCAGAACCCTGGGATCATGACCTGAGCCGAAGGCAGAGGCTTTAACCCACTGAGCCACCCAGGCACCCCTGTGTTGAACATTATTTCATTGAGCCCCAGACACTGTGTTTTTTATAAATTAAAAGTTTGTGGTAACCCTGCATCAAGCAAGTCTGCCAGTATTAGTTTTTCAATAGCATTTGCTCACATTATGTCTGTCCCATTTTGTTAATTCTTGCCATATTTTAGACGTTTGCAGTATAGTATTTGAATTGCTGCAATTTCATGATTAAACTTTAAGGAATGAGGGGCTGCTGCTCCTTCTGGATGAGCAAGGAAAGTGGCTTCTTGAGATGGAGCCTCTTCCTGGTGAAGATGCTGCAAAGATCGTTGAAGAGAGAACCAAAGGTTTAGAACATTACATAAACTCGATTGCTAATAAAGCCGCAGGGTTTGAGAGGACCAGCTCTAATTCTAAAAGAAGCCCCACCGTTGGTAAAATAGCCTCACTTGCTGTAGAGAAATCCTTCCTCAAGGAAGGAATCCATCAATGCAGCAAATTTTGTTTGTTTTTTTTTTTAAGAAATTGCCATGGGTGCCTGAACCTTCCCCAACCACCATCCTGATCCATCGGCAGCCATCCATATTATGGCAAGACTTTACACAAACCAGCAAAAAGATTAGGCCTCGGTGAAAGTTAAGATGGTGGTTAGTGTTTTTAGTGATAAAGTATTTTTCAATTAAGGTACATACATCATTTGTTTAGAGCTAATGCTATTGCACGCTCAATAACTTGGCATAGGGCCACCTGGGTGACTCAGTCGGTTAAGAGTCTGCCTTTGGCTCAGGTCATGATCCTGGGGTCCTGGGATCGAGTCCAGCGTTGGGCCCCTTACTCAGCTGGGTATCTGCTTCTCCCTCTCCTGTCACTTCCTCACCTTGTGCTAGCACACTCTCTTCCTCTCAGACAAATAAAAATGTTTTAAAAAATAACTTAGCATATCGTGGTGACATAATGTTCATATGCATAGGGACACTGAAAAGGTCACCTAAATCCTTTTATGGTGGTGATATGGAACCAAACCCGCCATACGTCTGGTATGCCTGTGTTCCTGGAGAAGGGAAAGGCATGTAGAGAGGAGAAGGGAAATACAGGTAGAAAGCCCCACGAGGGGGAGTGAGTGTGGTGTGGATTGCAGGACACCATCCTGTTTGGCTGGATCAGAGTGAACTGTGAAGGAAGAGAGCAGAACATGGGTTGTCATTGCTACACAAAGGATTGCCTGCGGGACCGAGATGAGGTCTGGAGCCCCACATGGTTATGTCCTCTTTCCTGAAGGTAAGTGACATCCGGCAGTGACTGTGCGGGAGCTTTGTACATTTCTGTTGATGCTCAACACTGACTGCCGTAAACTTGGTGCTCTCTCGTTGTGCAGAGTTCCTGCTCTTAAAGAACTTCGAATCTAGTCAGGCCAAATAGTTCTATTTAGGCACTTGCTAGTTACTCTGAAACAGAGTTGGGCAAAGAGAAAAGGAGGGCCCGGTGTCCTGCCACCTCGGGGGTCGGTGTTACCTGGAGCAAGGGGAGAGGCCATTCTTCCTTTGAGCTAGGAGTATAAGAGGTGAGGATGGGAGGCGGGACAGCTAGGGGAGGCAAGTTCTATCAGATGGGGTTTTCAGGAAGAGAGGAGACTCCTTCCCATAAACAGAAACACTTCACTTATTTGCTTTGTGACACTTAAAGCTTTGGAGAAATTCTCTTCTTTTATGAGAAGCAAAATTGGGTTATAGGGGAGAGTCTGAATACAGAATGTGTATCATGGGCCCGTGTTGAGTTTATGTGCTTTAATTGAAGCACTATTGAAGCAAATTCCTTCATTTCCTCGTTGCTTTACTTTTCCTCAGCACCTAAAATACGGCAGAGACTCGCCGCCGATTTTCTGGACTTGGTCCTTGATTATTATTAAAATAAAGGCTGTTTTTCAAGTTCTCCAAGCATTGATCAGTACAGTATCCTTTGAAATCAATTGGATTCCTTAAGCAGAAATCACAGGACAGAGCTCTAGGCCTCTCAGATGTTGTGAGCTTTGACACGAGTCTCTGTTGCCGTATCTTTTGTTGTGGTTAGCTAAAGGATATTTATATTGTAGAGGACAGAACCCGTGGGGGGTATTTAATAAAAAGAAAACAAATCAGGAGCTTTGGGGTTACATGTAGTAGGTATTTTCATGTTATTATCCACACCCATCCATCTATTCATCAACTTATAAGCCATTTCTTTGGTTCAGCTCTAGGCAACATTTTTAAGAGCTGTAGGAGGCTGAAACACAAGCACACATTTTCCCTGTCCATTAAGAGGTTTATAATTGGAGTATAATTGGAGATATAAATAGTACTTAAATAAGACCGTATGTCATAAGAGTGGTGTCATTTGGAGAGGGAGAGCTCATTACGGCTTGGCTTGGCTTGGCTGCCGGAAGCTTTGTCGAAGGGCAATCTGTGCACAGGCTTGAGGAATGTATACAAGTTGGGAAAGGTGAACATTCAAATAAGGAGCCCGGTGTATGTCAGTATGCACAAGGAAGACTCATCATGGTTTCTTGGGTGGGCAGTGACAAAGTGGAAGTGACAGTAGTAGAGGATTTGTGTGAAGGAGTTGTAAGATAGGACTTGGAAATCACTGATGGGGACCAGCCTGCAGGGAGCCTTACATGTCAGGCTGAGATTGGACTTTATCCCTTAGGTGGTGGGGTAGTCCTAATACTGCAGCTTAGCCCCGTACCCTCAGACAGATATTAGACTAAAGATGAATTGTATCTTTAGATATGTGTCCTGTCACAGATCACCAAAGGCTGCTAGTCATTGTTGCCGTATAGGTTAAGATCTTGAATCAGAAAGCACAGGGGACGGTACAATATAAGAACAGGAACGATGGGGGAAAGAAAAGCGTCATTAATATTCATACCCTGTCATAGTCACAGTTGCACCTCATTTCTTTGTTCTATTCTTAATCTGCTTTAAATATTTTTAGCATTAACTACACTTTATAAAGAATTCTAATGACGAGTGAGGACCATTGTGCACTTGGTATCAAATTTTCTGACAAGAGATGAATTCTCTTTAAGTGCATCAGTTAAGAGGGTATGGTGCCTTTAAATCGTTATAATAGGATGACTAGTACCAAACTGAGGGCAAATTAGGTGAAACGCTACTATAAAACATCCAATCTATCCATACTGTAGCACTCATTTTCTCTTCAAAATCAGTGAGGCGTTAGAGACTCAAGCGGAAATGCTTGGTGTTTTGATTGGGAGCTGCTCCCTGATTTGGCGTTCCAATAAGCAGAGGAAGGCTGTGTCTACACAGTGTTGATTTCTCTGTTTTATGCTGGGGAAAACAGAACTTTGGCCCACTATCCAGGTATTTCTGTATATTTCCGAATGTTTCATAGCAAGTAGGCAGCATTTTTGCCAAATGTTTTTTAAATTAGTTTTGGGTAGTTACTTGGTGGCGTGTAGACAAAATTCTGTTTGTGATGAGAGAGCTTTCTGTTCATGATTCTTGTGGAAGTGTGTGTGTGTGTATGAATTTAGAATTTTGGTAGAAATATGCCATTGTTAAGAATCTGCTGAAAATTCACTTTTGTTCCCTCTTGTTCTTTCCCTTTCTCTTTAGAATGCAGCTGTCTATGAAACACACACTGACACGTTATTCAAAGGGAAAGGCATACGTCCAAACAACCCATTTTTGGCCAGTTCAGTTAAGAGATTTATACCATCCTAGGAAACAGCCTAAGCTGTCCCTGTCTGATTTGTAAACCACAGCCTTTGGGGCTGTATTCCAGAAGCTGAGAGACAGTTCACATTACATTAACAAGATTTTTTTTTTTTTTTAAACCTACGAACATATACCGGCAAGCCCTAGATGGGTATTCTTAGAAATTCCTAACTCTGGGACTATTATCACCTTGGCCCTTGTGCTTCAGGGTTCCAAAATCTTTCTCTTTGCCTATGTAAATCCCACTTATCCTGTACGGTCCAGCTTGGATGCCCCCTTCTTCAGGAAGCTTCTACTGATTATACAGAAAGGAAGAGCTCTCATCGTCCTCTAAACTGATACCTTGTGGATGGTTGTGTAACATTTTCCACAGGAAATCTTGTACCAGAGTCATTTGGTTAGATTCTACCTGTTGTACGAGATGAATGTCCCAACAGACAGAGACTATCTCCTGTGTCTTTATTGCTCCACCAAACCTGCTGTGCTGAGCACATGGCATGCCCTAAGAAAATATTAATTGAATGAATTGACTAACGCATGGTATGTATTTAACTATAGACTTCCGGAGAGAGCAATGGGAAATGACATATTCTAAGTGTTAGGCAAAGGCAATGCTTTGAAAGACAGTGAACTTAATCAGTTTTGGTTTTTTGTACTGTGTCCTACCAGGAATGAGTTTGAGGACATGAAGCTGAATCAAAGGGTCGATCTTGTGTTGGAAGAGCAAGGGAAACGTGACTTGGGAATAGGAAAAATTGGTTCAATTCATTAAAAACTGAGTTTGACTTGAATGCCAGGTACTGTGCCGCTATTACTAGTACAGAGATGAATGAGACATAATTCCTGCCTTTAAGATGCTCCCTGTCTATGCATGTGGAATCCAGTGAGGTGAAATGTGTCGAGAAACAGAAGGGAAAGCCATTCTAGATTCCTGACACCAATTAGAGATTGGAGACCGCTGAAATGAGAGCGGATTCTGGAAGGCCTAGTTTCCTACTTTCCTGTTATATGTTCTTGGCTGCTTTTGATAATTCCAAAGACATACTAAAGCAGAACAGGAAATGTCAACCAGCTATCAAACGGTGCTACACGCATTGGCCTCCTTGTCAGACAAGTCATGTTTGATTTCACCTGTTCTGCCTTGGTACTGCTGCATACCAGGTGTAACATCAAGAATGTGGCTCGCACTCTAAAAGAAAGAAAGAAAGAGAGAGAGAAAGAACATTCTCAAGACAGAAAAAGGCCAAAGAAGATGATCTCTAGGGCCTTTGAAATTTTCCATTGGCATATATATACACACAACCTGGACCACAGAGCTTCATACAACAAACACACACATACACAACCCATATTCATACACACACTGGCACAGACGTACACACTGATGACGTGTGCACAGGTGCACAGACATACCTGCACCCTCGGAAGCCCCGAATGCAGCCCCTGGCTCCTAATGCTTTCTGTCGGCCATGAAGTTTCCTGATAAGGTTATTGTATGGCTTTGAGTTTGAGGCTCACTTATATTCCTCCACTCCCCCTCCCCACCCCCAAGCACTGGAACCTTGTTTCTAGGTTGAGAAGTGTCCATTCTCCCTAGGAATCTCTTTCCTGGGGTCGGAACATTCATCCCATTGGAGGGCCAGATGACAACCTATTTGCTTTCACTTCTTCAAAATCTGAATTCCTTTTCATGGACAGTATTTTTTTTTTTTTAAAGTTGTGGGGAAGTGTTTAAAAGAAGTAGAAGAACAAAACGATGCACCCGCCCCTGGTTTGTAAACATGCAAGTCCCTGTTCTTTTTGTGCTCCATAAAGAAGTGAGATTGGGTCAGATATTAAATTTTTGCTTTGCGGTTTTTGTCAAGTGGCAATGATTGCATATCAGACTGACTGACCACCTGATGTCCATTACAAAAGGGAGCCATCTGCATGACTCTTCCAGGAACAATTCATCCAGGATCCAATTCTCTGGTTAGGATAACTTTAACAAGGTGAGTCACAAGACCCCTTTTAAATGCCCAGAATTTACTGCCCGTGAGACTGGTGAACTTGACGTGTTTTACAAGGATCAATAATACAATTTAGATGCTCGCTGTATTTTAAACTAAATGGAACCATATTAATTCAAACTATAAACAGTACTGAAGCAACTCAAATGTCAAAGTCTTTGAAATGAGATGTGAACCACACAGATTTCCCCCCTCCTCCCATAGCAAGCGGCATCTTAGCTATTTTTAATTAGAGCTAGCTAAATATAGCTCTTATCTTCATAGGCTAGGGATGTGGTTGACATTTGGCTAAACCTTTTTTAAATACAAGGCTTATAAGTTATGATAGTTGCCGGAAAAGGAGAAATTAAATGCTCAGACTTTAAGCTGACCTAGTTTAGAGGTTCAATCCAAAGAGAAAGTTAATGGAACACAACTAGAGTTGGAAAAAGACAGGATTTGTTGCTGCCTTGGTAGTGGCCTGAGCTGGGAGAATGGAGGCGTCACCCTGACAGATTTGTGAGAAGTAATTGTGGAACGAAAATAGCAATAAGGAGTCTCGGGAAAGGAAATCAATCTTATTTATATGGAGATCACCAAGTAGGTCATGCGGGAGGCACTGTGTTTTAGTCCCTTGCAAATGGGTTGCCCCCGTTGGGCACCCACAACTGGCAGCTCAGCTTTTAGGAGGGTTCAGAGCGGAAATAGGTTGTGTTACCATATCTTTGATTGGCCCTTCTGCCTGGCCTCTGTGTCTACCTGCTGTGAACCCAAATGCTGGCCATGACCTCCCAGCTTGGCCTGATCATGGGGATGATGAAGATTATGGTTGACCTGAGCAGTCAAGCCACAGGATGCTTACAGTTCTGGCAGTGAGTGAAATGGAAGGGCTGCTGGGGTGTCATTTGACATGGCAGGCACGTTCCGTGAAAAGGAAGAGTGATGATTTTCTAAACGAATCCTCCCAACATTTTATGAAATACCGATCTCCATTCAAAATGTGAAGCCATGCCTTCCAATAAACTTTTTTGCTCCTTACATGCTTTTTTCTTCTTCTTTTTCCTTCTTCCTTTGTTCTTCTTCCTTTGCTCTTCTTTCTTCTTTTTTCTTCTTCTCGGAACAGTGCTTCAAAACAGTGGTTTGGGATTTAAAAAAAATTTTTTTTCCACTTTGATTCTCCGAGGACTAGAAAGCATACAAAGAGCATGCAAAATACTGGGTATTTTAAAAATGTATTTTTAGAGCATGTATTATGACCTTGCTTCTCTTTTCTCCATTCATCATCCATGTGCTAGAGATTAAGGAAACATTAGAAAGGTGGCTCAGTGGGTTAAGCCACTGCCTTCGGCTCAGGTCATGATCTCAGGGTCCTGGGATCGAGTCCCACATCGGGCTCTCTGCTCAGCAGGGAGTCTGCTTCCTCCTTTCTCTCTGCCTGCCTCTCTGCCTACTTGTGATCTCTCTCTGTCAAATAAATAAATGAAATCTTAAAAAAAAAAAAAAGAAAAAAGGAAAGATAGAAGTTCATTTAGTTTGCAAACTTTTTTATTCCCTGAGTGGGACATTGTAGAAAAATATCCTCGAGTATTTGAGTGTTGTAGAAAAAGCAGATAATGTAAGTAAGCAAAAATAAGAGTAAAATAATGATGACCCACAGTGTGAACCTGGAGGCAGCCATTGCGTTATACCCTGTTTCTTATGCATTTTTATACATTCATGTCTGTGTGTGTACAAAAACCAGAGAATATTATAAAAAATATATATTAATATGTAATATAGAAAAAATATAGACTCAAATGCAGAGCACACAACATACATCTATGTATATATAGGATGTTTTATTTATTTATTTTTAATAAAGATTTCATTTATTTATTTGAGAGACAGAGATCACAAGTAGGCAGAGACAGAGAGAGGGGGAAGCAGAGAGCCTGACATGGGGCTTGATCCCAGGACCCTGGGATCATGATCTGAGCCGAAGGCAGAGGCTTTAACTCACTGAGCCAACCAGGCGCCCCGTAGAATGTTTTATTTTTTAGAGAACACGATATTTTACATGCTGATTTTTAAAATAACGTTGTTTTATTTTTTGAAAGATTTATTTATTGAGAGAGCACACATGAGTTGGGGGAGGGCAGAGGGAGAGAAAGAGAGGGAATCTCAAGCAGACTCCCCACCGAGCATGGAGCCCAATGTGGGGCTTGATCCCAGGACCCCGAGATCATGGCCTGAGATGAAATCAAGAGTTGGAAGCTGAATTGACTGAGCCACCTGTGCTCCCCAACATTGCTTTATTTTAATAATGGGGTTCACATAACCAAATAGTAGAATCAGTACATAACTCAGGCCTGCAGCTTCTTTTCTCCTTTCGGCATAGCCCAGTCAGATATCCTGCAGGATTGTCCCAGTATAGGTATAATGGCCAGGATGCATTCTGATTGCATGGTGCCCGTGCCATACCGATTGCTAAGTATTTGAATATTACCCCCTGAATATGCCAGGAAATCTTAATATACCCTGCTAAAGGATATATTATACAGTTGTCAAGAATTAAGCTACAGGCAGCTGAGCAAAAAACCGCCATGTGTTAGATGGCTATAGGAAATGTGGCTGTCTAGATCTCCTTCCAAGGTGCAGGCAAAGATAACAGAGCTACTCCTCAGTATCGACTAAGTTCATCACCCAATGCACAGTAGAGACCACAGAGATCATTGAATTCGCAAGCCTGGGATAGTTAGAGAAGGTTTCACAGTGGAGGTCATATTTGAGATAAGAGAACTGGGGTGTAATTGAAGTAAAGGGAGGAAGTAAAATGTATACTGTATCTGGGAACCTGGAAGAATATCGGTTTTGCTTTTAGATTCATGCTTTTCCCTTTCCTTCCTCTGTGAAGGGTTTTGACCCTGGCAAACTATGTTTTTCGGTCTTCTTACCCAAATGGCTTCTGGTTTGATTTGACCAATAGGAGGCGCTAGTCAGCGTTTGCTAGATAGTAGAATACTGGCAGCCATGGTATTCCCCTCGCTATGGTTTGGGTTTTGGCCAATTGACAGTGTCTCCTCTTGTTGGCTTTTGTTCTTCTGGAGATGTAGGGTCCCAGCTTTTGTCGAGTGTTTGCTGCTTCTGTTGTTCCAGCTCCGTTTTGGTTGCCCTGACTCCTGGTTCCCGGACTTGGGATATTATCTCCTGCCTTTGTCCCTCAGCTCTATGGGTGGTAGCAGCTTCTTGGGGTCACCAAGCTCTAGGTTGCCTCAGCTTTCCCCCCAGTTGTTCATTCTGTTCTAACATGGATGTGACTTGTATCCTGTATTGACTTCCCTCTGTTGAGCTAGCTGCTGTGGGTTCTTTTCCTGGCTGGATCCTGACTGATGTAGTTTGTATCAGCAAGTGGGAAAGACAAGGCTGTTAGGGTGGTTGGGGCCGGATTGGTGAGTGACTCTGCTTCTCGCACAGGTAGGCAAGCTTACCACACTGTAAGAACTTCCAGAAAGGTATTCAGATAAAAAAACATATTCTGCCCCCTGAAAGATCAGTATTTGTTTCCCATAAATTTTGGTGTATTTCCCAGGATGTCACTTGCAGCAAAGTGGGAAGTGAGCTGGGCTTCTTTTCCTATTCTTCCCTTCAGGCAGCAGGAGGTATCTGGAAGAGAGGAAGAGGAGGACCACAATGGAGTGTGATTCAGCTTCTTGATGCTGAATCCTGTAAAAGAGAAGGAGACCCACCCCGAGCCATGGGAGCACTGCCAACCTGGGTCTGCCTTGGGAGCTATGAAAGCCTTTCAGGAGGACATGATGTCTGAACTAAGTCCCCACAGGTAGGCATATTCGTTTCCTATTCCTACTGTAAGAAATTACTGCAAACGTTGTCTTTAAACAATACAAACTTATCATAGCACAGTTCTGGAGGTCAGAAAACTGACAGACATCTCATGTGGCCAAAATCAAGATGTCGACGTGACTGAGTTCCTTGAGAAGGCTCTAGGAGATAATCATTTCCTTGCCTTTCCCATCTTCTAGAGCTATCTGCATTTCTCAGCTCCTGGTCCTCATCTTCCATTTTGGAAATATGCAGTGTAGCTTGTTCAACTCTCTCTCTGACTCTGGTTCTCTGGTCTCTCTTATAATGAACCTTGTGATTACACTGGGCTCAACTGGAGAATCCAGGATAATCTTGAGAATCAAATCTGAAAAGTCCCTTTTGCTATATAAGGTAATATTCAAAGATTCTGGGAATAAGGATGGCCTTGGGGGTGGAGGGGTCCATTATTCTGCCTACCACAGTAGGTTAGGCATTCATTAGGTAAAACAATAAGGGAAAGTGTATTCTCATAAGAAGGAGCAGATCATGCTGTCCAGAAGCCTAGAAGAATGTAGCATGTTCTAGTCCATTAGCAGATAATTATTATCACTGTCCTTTCTCTAGTGAAAAAGAAAAAGGGATATTCACTAGGACCTCCGAACATGGCACTGTTCCCCACATCCCTACACTGCAAGAAGCATGCTATTTAAGCCAAAATGCAGTCCGTCCTTAAAACTCAGCTGAATAGAATCCTTTAGTAAAGTATAAAGGACACTGGACTTGGAGTCCAATGGTCCCATTAACCTGTCAGCTTTGTCACCTGTCTCGGTCCTTTTGAGCTGCTCTAATAAGAATACCATACGCTGGGTAGTTTTAATCAACCAAAATTTATTTCTTATAGTTTTAGAGGCTGGGAATTTCAAGATCAAGGTGCTGGCAGATATATTCCTTGGTGAAAATCAGCTTTCTGGTTTATAGCAGGCTGTTTGCTTGTTGTGTCCTCGCATGGTGGAAGGGAAGAGGGAGCTGTCTGGGATCTCTCTTACAAGGGTTCTAATCTAGGTGATGACCTAATCACCTCCCAAAGTTTACACATCCAAATATCACCATGGTGGCCATTAGATTGTAACATACGAATTCTGGGGGGACACATTCAAACCACAGGCTCACCAAATAACCATGTACTTTGGAGAAAGACTCTTACCCTCTTTTAATGATCGTTTCTTTCTCTTTAACATGGGGTTAGAGCTCTTGACCTTGTGGGGCCATTGCTAACATTCAGGGAGATAAATCCTATGGAACCTCTGTGCAGACTTAGACAAGGACAACTTCACCATTTTTTGAGGCTAAAGCGCCTGTGGTCTAGTCACCAGGCGAATGGACCAAAGGTTGGACAGAACTAACAGTGGAAATATGGAGCCAGCAAAGATACTGGAAAATCCCTTACAAAAGACAAAGTAACTTGTAGAAGACCGATACGTGGGTATTTTAGGAAAGAGCACATATGGCAAGTGAATTAACTGCTACCATAGTGGGAAGCTCCATTTTAGGGAGCCTTTATTCAGAATGTTAAGACAGGAAGGGGCCCGCATGAATTCTATAGATGCCAGGGCCCAAAGGGTGTAGGCTATCCACAGCCTTAGGCCATATTGCAAATGCCTAGTCAATTTACGGACATGCTTGAAAGAGTTAGCCATTACTCAAAAACATGATCCAGATAATGTGGTCATTCATCAAAATCACAGTGTTCAGGCATTTTGGCAATTATGGGTAACTCTAAGAATTATGTTTCTCCTCTCTGGTGCCTAATACTGTGTGCAAAGCAGGAATCAGGCCAGGATTGAGTGGGAAGTGGAGATAATGAAACTTAGTATTTGGCCCCTCTTTTTCCACCCATAACACTTGCTAACGTTTAATGGGCACATGCTACATATCATGTGCTCTTCCCAACCCCATTAGAGGCACATGCTATTGTAACATCTGCTTTATCAGTTAGGAAACAGGTTCTGTGAGTTGCAGTGACTTACCCAAATTCGCAGAGCCAATAAGCAGTCAAGTTAGAAACTCAGCCTAGTTGAATGATCTTAATGACTACATCATGTGGTTAATGTTCCATACCTCAAACAAAATCCATCTCTATCCCTGAAGGAATAAATCTTAGTTTTTCCTTTTCCTTGTTTTTTCCCTTCATTCAACTTGTACTCTGATCTTCTCATTCTAGGCTTTTCTTATGTTGGTTACTTGTTCTCTTACTTTCTCCTTTCAGTTCTACCTTACTTTTGTCCCTAAGCCAGCCCATCTTTCAGGGCTCAGGGAAATGGGACGGGTCTTGAAATTAGAATACTCTCATGCTGTATGACCTTGGACTTGAAATTCCTCTAAGCCCTTGTCTCATCCATAAGCTGAAGATAATAGCACATAGTTCTTTGGGGAATTATATAAGATATAACTCCTCAATGTAGTCTCTCCACTCATGAAAGTGTTCAGAGATTTGTTTGGGTAGTCAGTCAGACAACCAAGATTGAAGTCGAGTTCCATCACTTAGGAGCTGTGAGACCTAGGACAAGTTGCCTAACTGCTCAGTGCCTTCATTTCCTAATCTATAAAACTGGAGTAATAATAATAATACCTCCTACATAGGGTTGTTGTGAAATTTAAAGAGAGATAAACTCTTCTAACCCATAGAAAGTTTTCAGTAAATGTTAGGTATTATTAATAATCTCCACTGGCATCTCCAGGGTATGTTAAATTTCTAAGTGTCCCCTCCTTCCTTACTGTTCCTCATGGACTACTGATGTATTAACAATAATCACAAGCATGGCCTTCCTCATCAGAATTTAGTTTTCTGATCCTACATTTCCTCAACTGTAAAATGGGCATCATTTTATAGAACACCTCTTTCATGGTAGTGTTCCTCAGAAATAATGGCCAATACAACACATGAACCCTTAAGCAGTTATGTTGTACATTGATCACATGCAGTAGAAACAGCCTGATTGGATGGCTCCTGCACGTCAAGCTCGCGGCATGGTAAAATTTCAGTAAACCCTGGCTGTTGTGTTCATTTGTGTGGCCAACAAATATTGACTGAGCAATTTTTCTATATCTGCCACTGTGTTAGGTGTTCAGGGTGGGGTACCCTCTGCCACCAAAGAGATTGCATTGTAACAGGGAATAGAGATGTAGTGGTAATTGCTGTAAAAAAAAAAAAAGAAAGAAAGAAAGAAAGAAAAAGAACTTAAGGCAGTCAGGTAAGTATCCTCCAACAACCTTGACTCAACATGATGTTATACTAAGTAGATGAAGAGACAAAGAAAGGCCTGGTCTGGCAGATCCCTGCATTGGCCATTTGTGCTGGGTGCTGCATCTGAAGCTTCAAATGGCAGACAGTCAAAAGGCTGGAGGGTGCTGACTATTATTTGGCCAACTGCAGCGTCATTTGGCAGCAAGCCCCATTGACAATTAACCAAAGTCAGCAGTGAGGCAAATAGAGGTGATGCACTTTCTTTTTGAAGGTCTCAGGATGTATTAGACTGTTTAATTATTTTTTTCTTCCTAGTCTGGACAAACCAGTCCAAATGGGCACATTTTTTTAAAAACTTTGTAAAGCTCACTGTCGCCCTTTATTAGCCTCTAGAATGAAGTTTAGATGGCTTCCTAGGGGTTTCTTGAAAGGTAGGGATCTTTATGGGACCTTATTTATTCTATGCATGAAAACCGGAAATGACACCTAACTAATAAACATCTTTATGTTGCAAGGCTATCTGACTCGTGGCCAATTTGAAGATAACTACTCCCAAACTCTAGTCGTACTTTTCTCTTTGACCCTACAAAAGCAACCTTACTACCGAATATATTTTACTTCGGTTCCGTGTAGAGTCACTGACTTCTGCCTTCTACCAAAGGGGCTTAAATACTTGTAGATGCACCCGCCTATGTCAAGGAGATGTCGACAAGACCAGAAATGAAGATAGTCCAAATTTCAACTGGACTTGCAGTTGATAGCCTCTCTGGGATTTTACAGGATGAAAGTACTGACAGGGGAGAGTGACAATGAGGACAAATGATTACGTTGATCACATGCAGTAGAAACAGCTTGATTGGATGGCTCTTGCACGTCAAGCTTAACTACCACTCAGATAATGAACTTGGAGGGCTAAGGTGTCAAAAATGCCCTGAATTTGGTATTGAAACTGCTCAGGTATTGAAACGTTCCCACAAAAATTTTAGCATTTTGAGAGAACGAGAAAGAATAGTGACATTGACTTTGACATTTCAGAAAATTAAGTAGCAGGGATGCATTGACAGATGAACAGAGCAGCGTGTTAAGATTCCATAGGAGGCGATATTAGGACAGACTTACAGGCAGCTAGAAAATGAAATCTTATCTTGTTAGATACCCGGGCCTCAGTTATTAGGAGAGATTAAGAAGTAGGCTCCAAATCTTAGGACAGGGCGTAGAAAGACTTCAGTTTTAAGTAACAAGATATGCCAGATTTACTGGAAGCCCATGCTGTGCAAGACACTGGACTGGACACTGGGGACATACTAGCCTTGTCCTATAGAAGGTCTCCAGCCACAAGGAGAGACAGATAAGTAATTTAGTAGACAAAGTCATGATGGAAGAAGAGAGCATTGAGAGAACAGAAGAAGAGAGGAGCTAAAGTAAAACTGGGCGGGGAATCGCCAAGCAGATACCTGGTAAGCAGGAGTTAGTGAAGGATAGGATAAGTGAGAGAGACCCAAAATCCTGGAGCACTTCACTTAATATTGAGTCAGTTCCTCAGTGACGGTTTCAAGGTGAAATGTTTTGAGTTAGTCATCACCTGTATCTGTGCTCACAGCTTTCCTGGTACTTCAATGTTACCCAACCATTTCTCTTTCTATGAATGATCAAATCACGGTTCACTTATATTGAAAATTTGCTTGCTGGATTTCCTGCCCGTGCATTTATTTAAAAGCAATCAGTTTCTCGATTTGTGTATAAGTAATTCAACCCCGCCCCTTTCTTTCCATGATTTTGATGGGAATATTGTTCTTTAGAATAAGTTGCGTGTTGGTGTCACCCATTTTTCCCTGTGGTGTGATTGAACTTGTTCCTCTATTCCTTACAGTTCTAAAAACTAGCATTTAGAACTCCGTAGTTCTAGAAACTAGAATTTAGAACTAAAGTTTACTGGATTTGGGTTGAACGTTTTTCATAGGACTGCATTGCATCATCGATGAGGCTGTGTGTTGTCTATTGTGTGATATTCAGAGACATGATGTGTGTTTGGCTCTGTATTAGTGAAAAGATCCCTGGCTTAACATGATGACTGCCATCTTCCTCTGCTGAAAAGTGACCTTCTCCTACCTGTTTAGCCAGCCAGTAATCCATGGGGGTGATACTTTGATACCATATCAATATGGTGTTCCCCATCAACCTATCACCTCATAGTTTTCATTTTCCTTTCTGATCCTTGCCCAAATGAATTACTTCCATTGGAGATTTCACTGTTGCCTGTTCTTATATATTTTGAAGAGAGACCAAGGCTTTGTTGAAATTTTGGCTTAGAGGCTCATGAACTTCCTCTCTCAGATTATTCATGAATACAATTAATTCTTTTTCCCCACAGAACCATATTTTCTCGTCACTATTGATTGCCCTAAATCTGGGTGTCGGTAAAGTTAACAGTCATTCAGAGATTTTAAATAAGGTCTGAGCCAACCCTTTGTGGGTATAGGTTTCAATAAGAAGTGTCACAGAGATGGGGCAGGAGCAGGAAGTCAACAGTCAGGAAATGCCAGTGCCAGAAGGATTCCTGAAACAAGGAACATGGCAGGAGGACCAAGGTAGAAATTTTAAGTCACAACAAGGCCACCGTGAGATTTCATGCTGAGTATGGAGTGTGGCTAGATCATAGATCACACCCAAGTGCCTATATTTTTTTAAAGATTTTTTTTATTTGTCAGAGAGAGAGAGCACAGGCAGGGAGAGCAGCAGGCAGAGGGAAAAGTAGGCTCCCCACTGAGCGAGGAGCCCGATGTGGGACTTGATCCCAGGACCTTGGGGTCATGACCCAAGCCGAAGGTAGACGCTTAACTGATTGAGCTACCCAGGTGTCCCAGATGTGCCTTTAGAGACTGAGAGGTAAAGGAGTGGAGCTAGACATGTGTAAGGAAGAAAAAACAGTGGTGGGGCCTATGACAGAAGTGGAGTTCGTAGGTCCCGTCTAGAGGCCTTCTGTTAGGAATAGCTAAATGTTATGGAGAGTGGGAAATGGCTCTAGCCTTGCCAGATCTTTTGATTTGTCAAGAGAAGCTGGAAGTCTGACAAAGTAAAACAAAACCATCTGAAAATGGGTACAGCTAAGTCAAAGAGTACATTGGAAATATGGATAGTGTGACAAATCTGTTTCTGGGTTCTGTTTGGCTTCTGGGACATAATTTTGCAAAATTTGGCTGGAAAAACCTTACACATGTATTATTAATGTCAGAAACCAAGTGGAGAAGTGGGGCATTAGGACTATCTATTTGATGTAGAGAAGGGATCCAAAGCTCAGGAATTAGTATGTGAAAATAAGGAATACTTACCAATCAACTCTGACCCTGATCCTGTGCTTTCATGTTTGTCTATACTGCCTGTTTCCTGAGTTGTTTTTAAGTTTTTTGAATGTAGGCACCTTGTCTTCATATCCATACATTTTTGCACATTACTTTCCATATACTAGCCCCTCAATAAAAACATGACTTTGAGGATGATTTCTACCCAATAAAGACCAGGGTAAATTATTTCATGTTCTTCTCATCATAGCTGAATAAGAGTGATGCATTTTGCGCATAGCATAAAACAGAGTAGAGTTAATCTGTGATCTGATTTTACCATTTAATGTTATTTTCAACAAAGCATTCATAAAATTCATAGCTGCAGCTGTTCCACATTATTATGTTCTCTCTTGCAAATTTTCTTAACTGAAAGCCATTTCTCATTTTTATGTTGTAATGTTTGGGAAAGTAATGAATGATTAAGGTAATCAGAAATACATGAAGTTGGGGGAAGACATACACATATATATTTTTAGTCATGTTTGAAGAGTACTACTTAAATGATAATGCACTAACTCTATCATAACATCAGGGAAATTTATATTGTCTGCCTGGTCCAGCTCCATTTTCTGGAAAAATAAGTTCTTAAATATGTCACATCTGTCACCCAGCTTCCGAAGTCACAAGTCTAAACTAGAACTGGGAATTTTTCTATGTTCCATTTTCTCCCACGCGTTCTCTGATCTCTCTCTCTCTCTAACAAAATACCAATTTGAGGACAGAAGGGCATAAAGATGAAAGTCTGAATGTAGGTGCTAAAGGCACATTATGTATTTTACAACTTTGGCTAGCAATGACTCTGTTTAAGTGAGTAGCTCATTAACCCACAGGAGTGAGTGTTTAATGGTGGCACTTTGGCAGAACGATTTTTCATTAATAATTCCATTTACTAAATGTCTTCCATGTGCCAGGGATTGTAATCGGTGATTTTAGTACTAAGCGTCAGATGATCATCTCTATTTTTTCACTACAACCTGGCCAGGAAAGTAGTGTCAGCCCCACTGTAGATGAGGAAACTGAGGCTCATAGGTTTTAAGTAACTTGTCTAATGATGTACATCTGGTAAGGACTGGAGCTAGGATTAGTACCTGTGTGGGCTGCAAAGCTTATGTTCTTGCCTTCTATCTGTCAAGTGTCATATATGACAGTTCTGAAATAAGTAGGGACCCTATAGTCACATTCCATAGTAACGTAGTCCTTAACTTCCAGTCAAAATTTATGAGTGTCACCTTGGGGATGTGTAATTATAATGCACTCAGATCTCTGTGCTTTGAGAAGGGAAATGCAAAAACCTTGATTTTCAATGAAGTTGGTTGGTTGACCAGATGATTTTGTTTTCATGAGCGGGGAGATTGGAGGTTAGGAGCATTTGACCAATTTCCTGACTTGAGGAGGCTTTGTTCCCCTTAGTTTGACAGTTAACAGTGTGAGAGCTTTTCTTGAACACCACCACAATGCCAGTGCCCTTCTCTTGGATCCCTCCTGTCTTTGGGTATTGCTGAAGATGTTGTCCATGCTGAGTAGTCGCCTGGCCAGACAGACATCACACTTGGTAGTCACAGGGTGGGGTGCTGGTGTTTGTTGAGAGTTTATAAGATGTATTTAGAAGGACTGCCCTCATTAACAGACTCTGCTTGCTAAGGTTAAGTGTGGGTAGAATGGTTCCATGAAACGCCTAGATAGCGCAATAATGCTCTTCATAGTTACCTTTTGCCCTGAAATCCTCATTTATGATTCCGTCTCCTTAGATCCTGCCTTCTCCCTCTCATTGTTCATCTCACCAGAACTTTCCCTCCTGCGCCGCCATGGATTGTGGATTTTCTTTGGGCTCTTGGAGGGGAGTGCAGGTTTAGGAAAGCCCTGATGTTTCCCTCCAAACTCCTGTCTATTCCTGGACTTTTCTCTCTTCTCTAAGATCTCTAGCGACTAAATCTACGTATCTTTTTTCTGTTCTATCCCTCACATAAAGTAATGACTACAGGACAGCCTTGCTACTTGAAGGACGGGGGATTGTCTGGTGGTTGTGAGTGATTAGAAGAAAGGAATGAAGGTTAGCATTTGAAAAATATTACCCTTGGGACGCCTGGGTGGCTCAGTTGGTTAAGCAGCTGCCTTCGGCTCAGGTCATGATCCCAGGGTTCTGGGATCTAGTCCCACATCCGGCTCTCTGCTCAGCAGGGAGCCTGCTTCTACCTTTGCCTCTGCCTGCCTCTTTGTCTGCCTGTGCTCGCTCTCTCTCCCTCTGTCTCTGGCAAATAAATAAATAAATAATCTTTAAAAAAAAAAAAAAGAAAGAAAGAAAAATATTACCCTTACATCTATCTGTATTCTTACTTATCATGTGACCTAGGAAGACCTATTTTTCCTTGATTACTTGGACCTGTATTCTATGGTGGATTCATTTTTTCAGGTTAAGCAGTTCTATTTTGCCCTCTCCAGACTGTTGGTGGGAATGTAAAATGATATAGCCGCTTTGAAAACAATATGGAGTTCCCTCAGAAAATTAAAACTATCATGTGAGGCCACAATCCCACTTCTAGATATTTATCCAAAAGAGTTATACCCATCAAAAGCCGACTGAGTGGATCAGGAAAACGAGGTGTGTACATAGAATCCAATATTATTTGGCCTTTAAAAAGATGGATATTCCACAATATGGAACAACATGGGTGAACCTTGAGGGTATTATGTTAAGTGAAGTAATCACAGAAGGACAAATGCTGCAAGAGGTATCTAAAGTAGACTTGTTGGTGCAGAAAATAGAATGGTGGTTGCTGGCGATGGGGGGAGGTGGAAACAGGGAATTGCTGTGTGAGAAGGATAAAGTCTTTGTTATACAAGACGAATAGGGGCTAGAGATCTGTACCACATTGTGCCTACAGTTAAAAATACTCTATGGTGCACTTAACAGTCTGTTAAGAGGGTGCATCTTGTGTTCTCTTATCACAATATAATATTAATAAAAATTTAAAAATAGCATTATGCTGAAAGGTGCCCAGCAAAGAAGAGAACACTGCGTAGCTTCCTTTATAGGACATTCTGAAAACGAGGAAAACTAATCTATGGTAATAGCAGATCAGTGGCTCTTTTGGGGAAGAAGGGTGCCTGGAATAGGACACCATGGAACTTTGTGGCCTTCCGGCAGTGTTCTATATTTTGATAAGGGTGTTGGTTACACAGTGGTATGCATTTGTCAAAGCTGATTGGACTGTATAATTAGATTGATATATCTCATCCTCTGTAAATTATGCCTCAATAAAATGTTAAAAACAATCACTTAGAGCACAACATTAATAGCTTAGCATGAGTTAGTTTAATCATATACGTCAACCAAGGCTAAAACAACTTTTTATCCTTAGAAAAAGGTTTTTACAGCAAACCCAACAGATGATTTGTAGAATCATTTTGGATATTTGAAGAATTTGAGAATGCATTAGCATAAGGTATACATATACTACAAAGCTGCATGACTCTTGTTTTCCATTTCCAATATTTATGTCAAATAAAATAGAAACTTAATATTTACTGAGTGTTTGCCAGGTACCAGATGCTGCTCTAGCAGCACAGATGAGTTTTTTCTGTTGTTGTACTTTTTATAAAATATAAAATCATATTAGAAAGGAAAAGTTGTCCTTTAGAAAACCCTAAAGAATCTACCAAAAAAGTGCTCAGATAATTGAGTTCAGTAGGTTCACGGGCTTCAAGCTCGATACACAAAAATTAATATGCAAAACTCATCCCTGCTGTTAGAACAGTACTGACCCTTACAAAAATATATACCTTTTATTTTCTTATTTCACTCGCTAGAACATCAGGTAGGATGTTGAAGAGAAGGGTTGAGTGGGCAGCCTTAAATTCTGATTTGGGGGGAAAGCATTTAGTCTTTCACTATTACGTACGATGTAGGCTGTAGGTTTCATGTAGATGCCCCTTTTAATGAGAATTTTTATAATTCATGCATGTTGAATTTCTTCTGAGTGATTTTTCTGCATCTGTTGAGAGGGTAATATGGTTTTTCTTCTTTAGTTTTTTCCTATGGTGATTTACATTGATTGATTTATAAATGTTGAGGCAGCCTTGAAATCTTGGCATAAGGCCTAATTGATTGAGGGCACAAGTAGGGGGAGTGGCAGGCAGAGGGAGAGAGAGAGAGAAACAGACTTCTGCTGAGTAGGGAGCCTGACACGGAGTTTGATCCCAAGATCCTGGGATCATGACCTGAGCAGAAGGCAGATGCCCAACCAACTTAGCCACCCAGGCACTTAGATGTATTATAATTGTTATGTGTTGCTTGTCTCAGTATTTCTAGTACTTTCTATTTCATGGATATTAGTGAATAAATTTCTTTTTTGTAGTATCTTAGCCTGGTTTTGGTACAAGAGTATTGCAGGCCTCATAGAATGGGTTCAAGTGTTCTTATTTCTATTTGTTGGACATATTTGTGGTTTGGTATTACTTATTTTTAAAATGTTTCATAGAACTCATTGGGCTTGAAGTTTTCTTTGTGCAAAGGTTGTCAATTATGAATTCAATTTCTTCAATAGTTGTGAGGTTATTCAGTTTTCTGTGTATTCCTGTGTCAGTTTTTATAATTGGTGTCACTCTTGGAATTGCCCATTTCATCTGATTGGAGGACTTATTTGCATAATATTGTTAATACTGTCTAGTTAGCCTATTAATATCAGTAGGATTTCAGTGACATTCTCTATTTTGTTCTTATGTTATAACTTTTTCCTTATTCTTTATTCATTTTTGGTTTGTGTTTAGGGTTTGTTAGTCTGAGCCAAAAGAATATACTGTATTCTCTGTCTACTTTAATGCTATTACCAAGGTGTGACCTTTTTTGGTCTCCCACTGAATACTCTGGTGCTCAAAGTGGTGTCTACATTCTCGCTCAAAATACAGCAACCCATAACCTGCGGATCAGATCCAGCTTGTGGACCGACTTTGAAGAGCTTGAGAGGTGAGAATTATTTTTACATCCTTAAAGGGGAGTTTTAAAAAGAAAAAAAGATTATGTGAGAGACACCATTTGTGATCCACAGAGCTTAAAGTATTCTTATCTGGCTCCTTCATGAATGTGTTTACTGGTCCCTGCTAGTTGATGAGAACTAGACTATTTTGCAATCCTGTATGAGTTTTGGGAAGTGTCCAGCTTGTAACTCCCCTATAGCTGTCCCTTGCCTGTGTGAGGTAGTGCATGAACAACTTCCTGTTCAGCCAAAGACATAATGAGACCTCTAGGCATATTTTTCAGGCCCATCTTATTATTTTCATTCTAAGGACTTCCAACCTGTACCATCTATTGTCTTGTGTATAAAAACAGATGTTTCACGTTCTTTGTCCCTTTGTAGTTTTTTCGTTTTGTTTTGTTTTTTAACTGCGGGAGGACAAGCCCAGTAGTGGTCACTCTGTCATAGACAAAACTGACAGACCTCACTACGCTAAATACAATTCAGATAGATTTCATCAGTTACTTCTTTATGGTTGTAGCAGAAGAGCAGCTCTACGGTTTGGCTTCAGGTTACAAAATTGCCCCACAACCTCTACCTCGGGAAGATATTTTGCTGCTTGAGGGAAACAACAAAGCTTCCTCAGAACAGTGATACGGCAGGTACCCTGTTGCATTACTTAATTTGCACAGCAACACTTTGAGGTTCACAGAAATTAACTTTTCCAGAGGTTTGTGGGTTTTGAATGGCAGAACTGGAATTTTAATCTACGTTTGTTCGACTCCAAACCAGGAGTTCTTCCCCAATCTTAACCACTCCCATAAACTGCTCTCATGTGGCACACTGCAAAACACCTGCGGGGAGGGGGTGAAATACGGTGATATTAAGAAGGAAAGACAGGAAAGCTTGCCACCTATCTCCTAATTTGTTCTAAATTCTTCCTGAAGAAATGGCTAGTGTTTCGTTTGAGCCTCTGTTCTAAAAGAGAATATCATTATAGAATAATTTAACTCTGTAATCACCAATTTTACTGGGTCCCATCAATCTGCAATACACAGTCATTTTCTCAATTTTTAAAATTTTTAAAAAATTTTTTGTAAGATTTTATTCATTTATTCAACAGACAGAGATCACAAGTAGACTGAGAGGCAGTTGGTTGGGGAAAGAAGCAGGCTCCCTGCTGAGCAGAGAGACCGATGCTGGGCTCAATCCCAGGTCCCTGAGATCATGACCTGAGCTGAAGGCAGAGGCTTTATCCCACTGAGCCACCCAGGTGCCCCTGTTTTCTCAATTTTTATTGACCACTGATTTATCTCCTAACTGGAAGGAAAGTGAACATTCTACTTTAGTGCTATTAAGTATGCTTTGGCTCAGCACTGAGCCACTTCCTGGGTCAGAGGGTTGTTGTGAAAATACCCATTGGATTTCAGCTTGTAGGATGTAGCAGACAGTACCCCAAAAGCTTCCTTTTATTTCTAGGGTGTTAATTCAAGTATTTCATAAACACAGACATTCCTATAGGCAAGGAACTTTATTCTCCGATTCTTTGGGGGGCATTGAAAGGCATCACTAACATATGTGCTTGTTTTATGTCATGAAATGCTTACATTCATCATTGCTTGGCCTTACAGGTCTAAATTGTTGAAATGCAAACCACAGTCTTGAAGTTTAGCATGTAAAAGCTTATCGTGTTCATTAAGGTAATCTGGGAAGTGAGTGCGGGGGACAGCACTGAGGCAGAAGGTGGTAGAGCTGGAGTTCTAGAGTTTGGCACCATGTGTCGGCGCAAGGATTGGATGATTCTCTGCTGTTGGTAGATTCTGATCTTATTCGCGATTGTCTGAGTGGAAGGCCATATACAATAGGGTGTAAGGGAGGAGCTTTGGAATCAGGCCGACCTGACTGGAGTGCTAGCTTCTTCATCTGCTAGGTACAGCTGCTGTGAACAATGACTGTGTTCACAAGCTATCTTAATGTTTGCTGCATCAACTGTAATATATGTAATGTTCAAGGCTAATCTATTTCCAATTGTCTGACCTAGGGAAACAGAGTGGCGCTGGGTCAATGGAGAATGGAAATTGGAAATAAATGGATTTGGGGTAGAGGCCAGGTTGTAAAGGGACACAAATTCTGGGTCAGTATCTGGTGGGAAGAGGCGATGTTTAAACTGGTTGTGGGTACTTCCTGGATAGAGTCCAAACATGTCGTGGAGGGACATTTTATGTTTGCAGATTCTCGGATCAGAAATTGGGTCATGCTCACAGTCAAAAAGCAGCACAGTATTATTGGGAGGCAGGCTTTGATAGAAGGTGAATGAGGCCCTTCCTTCTACTGGTGGTCTAGATGGTCCTGGTTTGCTGAGGCATGGAAGCCCATCTCATTCTGAAAGGTCAGAGGCTACATCTTTATCTACCACGCATCCCTTTATGTTGTAAACTAAGGGTAGCGCCAAATTCTCTGATGGACTTTGGTTTCCTTTTCTGTGTTTAGGATGTGGGTTCTTACATATAAAGTTATCACTTTGGTCTTAACTTCATGCTATTGGGTGCATCAGGGAAGAAAAAACAATTAAATTATGCTTTTGTTCCACATCAAATGAGTGAGCTGGTGTTTTGGTCTTTAATTATGGTTTGAAGTCTTATGGAGGCATTAATGAGTAAGAATGGTATTTTTCATTGCAAAATAAACTGTCACATCCTCGTATTTATTGCCAAGGTCTAAACTTAAAGCATAAGCGAGTCCTGATTTAAGGAAATGGAAGCATCAACAGCATAATAAATAATACTATATTCATTTCCTATTGCTACTATAACCCATTGCCACACACTAAAGTGGCTTAAAACAACACAGATTTATTATTTTACATTTCTGGAGGTCGGGAGAAGGACACGTCTCACTGAGCTAAAATTGAGGTGTCAGCAATGCTGTGATCCTTCTGGAGCGTCTAGGTGAGACTCTGCGCTTTGCTTTTTACAGCTTCTAGAGTCATCTGATGTACTTTGGCTCATTGCCCTCTTCCAATAATCACATCAGTCCCATTCTGCTTCTCTTGCCATACCTTCTGTTTTGACGCTTCTGCCTGCCTTATTCTCTGGTAAGGACTCTTGTGGTTACATTGGACTCACCGAGGTAATTCAGGATAATCTCCCCATCTGAAGATCCTTAACTCAATCACATCATCAAAGTCCCTCTTGCTATATACGGTCGCATATTCACAATTTCTGCTTATTAGATCATGGATATCTTAAGGATGGTCGTTATTCTGTATAATAAATTTCCTGATTGTATTTTCCTGTCACCAAGGTACATTCTGAAAAGTTTTTTTATCAAGCAGATATTTGAATGCCGAACTATATATTGCTATTTATTTTCCTTGTGAATTCAGAAACATGCTCTCGTAGAAAGTACATTAAAGACATGGTAGAAAGAACTCTTAGGACTCCTAGTATTTCTGCCACAGACATCCTTTCCTTATCACTGCAATGCATATGCATTTGACTTTCCCATTTCAGTGTTCCAGGCCATTGGTCAGACAAATAGTCTAGCCATGATCTTTCACCCTCCTTTCAAAAAGCATGCACATATTACAATCTATCACCCAGTTATAACCCATTGAACCTTGTTATGCTAGATTTCGGGTGTTTAGAGGAGCCCTAAATATCAGGATACTTTTAGAGACGAGGTAAATAGACCCGAGGTAAATATCTTTGTCTAAGATAGCAAAAGATGTCTTTCGTCTTCAAGTACCCTTGACCAGCTACCAATGAATGTTCATGGATCCTAGCGAATAACTGATTTCCCAAAGTTTCCATCAGAGAAGAAAAAAATTAAGAGTCTCCTTAGTTAACAATGGGATCTGCAGTGCCATAGGACAAAAGGTTATGCACCGAAGGGTCTAGAATATGTTGTAAAGGTGTAAGGATTATTTTCAGCTGACGACATTGAAGAAACAATAGCTGCAGGAAGAGGCTTTTTCTTAACTCCCTGTATGTTCCTAAAAGCACCGCCAAAAAGAATTCAACCAGCATAAATCCCCTCCTTGGGAGTCTCCCAACTGCGGAAGACTAACTCTTATGGCTGAAGAGAAGTCAGCACAAAGCAGCACCCGGATACAGAATTGCCCAACTAGACATTGTCATAAACCTGTCGTATTTCCCATCTATTCTCGTCAAGGCCCATTTATTTTTCCTCAAAGCCATTTGTTCTCCCACAAGATTTTAGGATATGATTCTTTGGAATACATCCTGAACTCTGCGTGTACCTAACTTCCTGTCTACACATGATCTTAACCAAAAGGCCAACAAGTGATCCTAACTTCCTAACAAAAATTATAATCGAGTCCATTAAACATCCCCTGATTTGGGCAATCTCTGTTGGGCCGAGTTTCAAAGAAGCCCCAGGTATTTGGCTTCTTTGTGTCCAAGCTGTATGGAGTTGCCTATGACCTTGAATCAGTCACTGAATGATTAGGGTGATGGGGCCTCTGCCTTATGTGAGCCTTGTCAACTTACAGAAACTGTCTCAGAGTGCTCTACTCCAAATGGGACCATGATCTTGGCAGGGTGTTAAAACTTCATGGGCTGCTTTTTATTACACCAAGCAACCTCAAAATGAGTTTGGGTCCATTCTCCATGAATATTTATTGAAAATTGACAATGGTGCTATGCCAGTCCCTTGGTTATGATTTTCTCAAGGACTCAAGTCTTGTGTACTCATCTAATCTGTGTATTCACACATTTCCAAATGCCAAGTGAAAATTACGTATTCCAATACTTATTAGCTTTGTGATCTTTGGCAAATCAATTTACTTCTCTGATCCTTAATCCTTCCTAGCTTACATGGGGACCCAGTGTGTGAAAGGGCTTCTGCATTGTAAAATAGCATGCAAATATATGCTGTTGGTAATCTCCTGGACTCTCTTAAAGTTAACACCATGTCTAAATGATGTAAACAATTCAACCGTGCTGTAACAGATAAGGTGTATTTGACCATTCTTATGATGAACTGTAATAAATTTCATTTTATGCTTGCCAGTTTATTTTGTGTGAACAGCTTCAGCCCTGGAGGAAAGATACACAAACATAGATTCAGTGTTCGAAGAGTGCCCATACATAAAAGTTAAAACACAAGGTTAGGTGAAAATCATGACAATGATTAGTCTTTGTGTGTTTTGAGGCACATTGAAATTCTTTATGGATAGTTCCTGTTTAAAAACAAACAAACAACAAAAACCAGATTATGTCTGAAGAGAGTAGACTTGAATGAGTGAATGAGAGACACAATAAAATTAGGGGATACAAGGAGCACCTGGGTGGCTCAGTGGGTTAAAGCCTCTGCCTTCAGCTTGGGCCATGATCCCAGGGTCCTGGGATTGAGCCCCACATTGGCTCTCTGCTCAGCAGAGAGCCTGCTTCCCCCCTCTCTCTCTGCCTGCCTCTCTTCCTATTTGTGATCTCTCTCTCTCTCTCTGTCAAATAAATAAATAAAATCTTTAAAAAAATTAGGGGAGACAAGAGTGGAAAGAGGAAAGGCTTGTGTACTTTTTAAATGGTGGCTCAGAGCTGCTCGAGACAGAGGGGACAGGCAAATGTTAGAAGTCTGGAGGCCCAGGCAGTCAAAAACTTTGTGGGTTACAAAAATACTACCCTCTGTAGGTCTTTTATACTCATGGTAACTAGCAAAGATTTAAAATAGGTCCTTAGTACCTGTTCTTTAACTCCTTTTAAGAACAACGTGGGGGTGTAAATAAATGAATATAAAATTACAACTTGTACTCAAAGTAGTAGCTGAGAACCAAATGGTATCATGGAGCTTGAGACAACCTGTAGGTGGAAGGAAAAAAAAGCGCCAACTTTTGAAGAGCTCAGAATTACATTAGGTTAGCCATGTCCCAAGGTCAGGTGGGGCTGGGGTGGAATTTTCCTCTGTCCAATGTTCTTTTAGATAGACCATAGATTAACTCGGCAGGAAACAGATTAACAGTAGAAAATAAAATATCATTTCCTACATATGGGAAATACACACATAAGATTCCAAAAACAGGCCAAATGTGATATGTGTCACCCAGAACTAAGGAGAAAGGGGAAGGAGCATCTGGGACTTCAAAGGGAAGGAATGCAGCTCACAGCAAGATGAAAAAGGCGGGGAGGGCGCCTGGGTGGCTCAGTGGGTTAAGCCTCTGCCTTCGGCTCAGGTCGGTCATGATCTCAGGGTCCTGGGATTGAGCCCCGAATCGGGCTCTCTGCTCGGCAGGGAGCCTGCTACCTCCTCTCTCTCTGCCTGCCTCTCTGCCTACTTGTGATCTCTCTCTGTCAAATAAATAAAAATTTAAAAAAAAAAAAGATGAAAAAGGGGGAAATGTTTGCTGGCCACACAGAAACAAACATGGGACCTACAGAGGAATTTTAGCTTTTTTAAAATTTTGACTTTTCTCAGTTGTTCCTTGTCTATCTCCTTCCTCTATTTCATTTCTAGTGTATTTGTGTATGGTGATAGCTCTCTTTCTAGAGCTTGGCTTTCATTCTAAATTCTTTGTTGGAAGTTGTTGGGGGGGGGGGCAATCAAAGTTGCTTCCTCAGTCTTTTGGGTCTCTCAGCTCAAAATCTATATGCCACTGTGGCCTCTCTTGGGGTGGCCTGCCATTGGCCCCTGAGGCACCAACCACTTATGAGTCTTTAACTTTTGCTTTAATGTGTATGTTTGGCAATTGATAAGTAAAAGTTAACCAGTATATATGCCACTGTCCGAAAAAACAAGACTACGTTTTTACAGAAAGGCCTAGGGAAGAGTCTTTCCAGCATATTTCTTTTTGTATCTCATCCTTCGGCCCCCAGCGACTTGACTTTCCTCCTTCTGTACTTATCACCCCAGGAAAGCTTCACCTTGATGCAAATTTCCAAGGCTGTGTAAGACTCAGGACTACACTAAAACTTGCCCTGCAACTCTATAATGTTTAAATGCTTCAACTATCTTACTTGTTTCCCGAGGATATTTCATTAGGATGAAATATCAGCTGTTGAGCAGGTTGGAAATGCTGATTGTTTCATTGTTGGAGAGTTTCACGTTAACGGAGGCGGGGACCATGAGCCGGTAAGAGCATGTGGGTCTCAGCTCTAAGAAGCTCCATCCTGACAATTAGTGTATTGTCAATGTAATATTGCGTGGCAGGCTTAAGATCTGTGTTGAAAGGAAGAGCGCCACCATAATGACATCCATTTTTAAGGCCTTTAGGAATAGATGATTAGATTATTAAGCCAGCCTGTCCCCTGGGGAGTGCATTAACGCATTGAGGCCACAGGGTCGATTGAGAAATGACTGCTGTGATGTACTTACTCACCGACCAGGGCCTCAAAGAGTTACTGAACCTCTCCAAACCCCGGAGAGTAATTTATACACTGAAAGGATTGGACTGAGTAAGTACAATCTGATGTGCTTTAATGGGCTTTGATGAGCATCAGAGACCAACTTTTCGGAGAGCGTTTGTACTTTGTAGAGGTGGGATTGAGGGCTGCACTATTTAGAATTTCCATCTCTTCTTTTGAACAAGAACAAAAATCGTGTTACTTTGACCTTTCCAGGGAGTAATTTCTTTTGCAGGCTAATGCTATTTTCCTCCTCTAAATGGCTCGATAACAATTGAGGAAGAGGCAGATTGGGCAATCAGTCAAGACGCAGAGTGCTGAAAATGGCAAATGTTCAGACTGATGAAATTAGGAGACGTTTCCCAGATGAAAATCTGCCAAATGGAGTTTTATAAACACACAGCATTGCCCCCATCCTATTGTAATCCCCTCATGTCCCTCTTCTCCATAGAGGCAACAGTAATGGGTGTTAGTCACAACGGCTGTTGGCCTGTGTTTTACATTACAAAATATAGCTTTTAGACCTATCTATATTAGAATTTCATCCTGAGTTTACTCCCCTTAATAGCCTCGCAAGCATTGTGTACTTCAAAAGTGATATTTTACCCTTCATTAAGCCTTGTATTCCAAGAAAAAGTGTCTTTGTGACATTTAAAAGAATGATGTTATGATGATCTTTAAAGTCTAGAGACAGACAGAATTCACGATGGGATAATTTGGGTGCCTCGTATAATGAATACATTTGAATGAGCACCAAGGGAAGGGGGTAGGGTCTTAAGCAAACATTTTAGGGTCTCACGAAGGTTGCAGTATCTCCACCCCTAAATTGATCTAAGGGATACAATGTCAGTTTCATAAAAGTTAATGCCTCTCAAAGTCTAGTCCATGGACCACCTTCATCAGCATCTCTTGGAGTTCTTATTTAAAATGTAGATTTTTGCGGTGCCTGGGTGGCTCAGTCAGTTAAGCTTCTGCCTTCAGCTCTGGTCATGGTCTTGGGGTTCTGGGATCAAGCCCCATATCGAGCCCTGCATCAGGCTTCCTGCTCAGCAGGTAGTCTGGTTCTCCTTCTCCCTCTGCCCCTCCTCTGCGACTTGTGCTTTCTCTCATTATCTCTCTTGTGAATCAATAAAATCTTTAGAAAAAAATTTTTTAAATGTAGGTTTTTGAGAACCACCTCTTAGAATTTTTTTCTTTCTTTTTTTTTTTTCCTTTGTTTTTTTTTGAGAGGGAGGGCAGTGGGGGTAGAGAGAATCTTAAGCAGGCTCCATGCCCAGCACAGAGCACGATGCAGAGCTCGAGCTCATGACTCCAAGACTGTGACCTGGGCCTAAACCAAGAGTCAGACGCTTAACTGAGTCACACACGTACCCATCTTAGAATTTCTGAGCATATAGGTACAAACCTTCATTTTTAACTAGCTCTTTGGTGATTCTTTTGCATAGTCATGTTTTGGAATCCCTGTTCCAGAGTGTGGAACAGGATATGTTGATAGGGATCTCATGTCAAAACTTTTAGCAAAGAGCAGTCATGGAAACACGTTTATTCAAGGGTTGTAGGCTTGTCCAACCACTATGAAATTTACCACAACTGGATGGTTGGTCAGTCAACAAGAACATCACCCGTGTGTATATAGCAACCATATTGAAGAAACGATTTGGCAGTTATGAGATCTGGAGGAAAAGGAGAGAAAATAGCTGGATGTTGGTCAATTGTAGGTGCACCCTAAGTGTCTTGGAGTGTGGGGAACAGAGGATAGAGAACAATGTTCTCTGGGGACAATTTTATAGCCAGCGACAAGAGAGACCTAACTGAGTGTATAGATTTGGGACTTGGTTTAATCCTGTAGAGGATGCTGGTGGTAAAGACCAGGGGTAGTTCCCAACAGAGAGGAAGCAGTAGCATAGGAAAAGGGTTGGGGCCATGCATACAGAGAGTACACAGGTTGGGCCAAGGTTTCTGTTCAATCCACATACATTGACAATATCGGTCTTTCTGCAGAGTGTAGTCTTTCTCCCTGCATTATCACATGTAGGTACTTGTCAGCACGCAGATTTTTGAGTCTCAACCCACAAGGCTAATTTGATCTGGCCATCTGGGATTGGGAGTTTAGGAATCTGCAGTGTGAGCATATTCAGGCTCTCCTGAGAGAAATAAAAGCTTAGCACTGCAGTCAAAGTAACTGCCACAAGGTGAAGGGTAGGACTCCCTTAGGATAGCAAAACCTAATTTGAGCATTGTATGAATTTTTTATGGCTGTTGTGACAAGTTACCAGAAACCTGTGGCTTAAACCATCATAAATCTATGTGTGTATGTATTTCCATAAATTTATTGCCTTATATAATTAGAGGGGAGAGAGAATCTTAAGCAGGCTCCACGCCCAGCGTGGAACCTGAGCCGGGGCTTAGTCTCACAACCCTGAGGTCATAACCTGAGCCGAAATCAAGAGTTGGACGCTGAACTGACTGAGCCACCCTGGTGCCCCTAAGAACTAGGCTTAAAGAGAGGCAGTTCAGCATAAGTCTGCAAACTTAGACAGGCTACTTAACTTCTCTGTACCTATAAAATGGGGGATAATAATACAAATAGTGCCCTTGTTGTGAAGATTGGATGTGTTCAAATGTGTAAGGCTCTTAGAACAGTGTAAAAACACAAAACACATAGTAGGGGCATCTGGGGGTCTCAGTCTGTTAAGTGTCTGCCTTTGGCTCAGGTCACGATCTCAAGGTCCTGGGTTCCAGCTCCATGTCGGGCTCCTTGCTCAGCAGGGAGTCTGCTTCTCCCTCTGCCCCTCCACTTCTGCTTTCTCACTTGCTCACTGTCTGTCTCAAATAAATAAAATCTTTAAAAAAATTGAAAAGGTACAAACACATAGATGTTATATCACTATTAGTTATTTTTACTTTATTCTAATAATCAGTCTCTCAACCTTACTTACTCTTCTGTTGTGCTGGAGTCCTGTGAACTTTCCAGTGTAGTTCCCTAGCGCTGCCATGAGGTGTGCCCTCAGGTGGACCAAACTCTGGTGGGAGCTCAGCAGTTCTACCCCCAGACCTCCTATCTGAGGTTAGAAAGACTGGATTGTACATCAGTTAACGTTTGTGTGTCCTTTGCAAGTGGTCAAGCAGCACAAGGACCTCTTCCTATAGACTCCCTGGTGATCTTCCTGCTTGCCTACTTATATTGTAAACCCCTAATTCTGGCTTTGCAACTATACTGGCGTCTTCTGGGTCTGGGACATCAGTTGCCTGCTTGATTCTGCTGAAAATAAAACATCTACTTCTTCTGAGGACCATAGCTGCTGACCACACCCACCTCAGCAATCTAAGGCAAGTCTCAATTGCCAAGTTGCCTTTGAAGTTTTTATATTTCTGTTCTGTCTCTTTGGTTTGCAAACCAGACAATAAATCTCAAATCAGCTTAATCTCCACCCTCTCTCTCTACTTAGTTCAAATTTCTGAGAGAGAAAGTATCTTTGGCTACTGATCATGCAGTGGGATCGCTATTCTTGGGTTTGGAGTCTTAAGTCTATAGGTAGGTAGCAGTGCTGTTTATACAGACAAGGTGGGTGTCCTGAGGAGACAACCCCAAAGGTGTAAATAAAGGACTAATACTTTTGCCCATCTGTAGGGCATGTACTTCCCTGTAGGCTCTTTCTTATCATCTTTTGTGAAGCCCCTACCATCACTTCCCACTGGACCACCTCTACCACGAGACATAGCAATTTACTGACACTTCCATGCTCCCCTCCTGTGTAGAAAGTAGTTCAGGGGTGTCTGGCTGCCTCACTCTGTGGAACACATGACTCTTGTTCTCAGGCTCATGTATTCCGAGCACCATGTTGGGTGGAGATATGACCTAAAATCTTAAAAAAAAAAAAAAAAGCATAGAAAGTAGTAGCTAGTAACATCAACATTCCTTACCCTTACAGAATACAGATCTTTGGAAGAAATCACATACTAGGTTGCCAGTTCATGAAAGAGTGGGGGGGGGCAAACTAGAAAATTCTAGAGAGTGGGTCAAGATACCTGGGTTATAATTCCAGCCTGAATCACAGTTTTAGCTTCTATGCCGAGAGCCCGGTGCCTTCCATAAGGCTACCCTAATGTTTCCTTATTCTTCAAGACCAGCTGGGTTGCTATGGAAACTTCTGTGTTGCCTATGCAACATAAATATTTGCTAAAACTACAGTCCTCAGCCAACATTTGCTACAACACTAGCAAAACTGCTTGCAGCTGAGCAGAACTAGGAATCCCAGGACCAGGGCTGTAACCCTGAGTTAGGTGTCACATTGGTTGAGCTAAAGGCATGCCAGAAGCTAACTTGGGGATAGCTTTCTCCCTCCCTTTGCTTGAATGTGCCTGTTGGCACTGCATCTGTCTTGGAGAATGACAACTGGCAGATTGCCTCCCCACGTCCCCTTCCCCTTATTTTTCCTGTTTATTCAGCAATTGCCAAGAGAACTGTATAGGAAGATAGAACTCAAAATTAGATCCTAGAATAGATGTTTGAACTAAGGGATGAGAAGTCTGGAGCTCTGGTTCTCCAGGGCATCTGTTTTCGGCTTCTTTGTCCAAGTCTTTGGCGAAGGGGTTCTAAATTCCAGCAATCAGGTTGAAAATTTTGGCTGGCCGACCTATATGTAGGACCCTTGGCTGAAACTTAGCTACTCTTCATAGGAAACAGAAGCCTGTGAGCCCTATGGTTAACTGCTAACCTGTTTATTAGTAGTAGCAGGGTTAGTATTTCACTATGACACATGCCACTCCTGACGTTGTTCAGCTTGTTCTGTTTGGTTGAGATCATGGTACCTTGTAGTGTGGTGAAGCCATTCTGCATGGAGACTAAAGAGGCATTAGTAGATATGACCATATACACTTGGTTCGTGTTCAGCATCAGTATACGATACAGGGTTCTAATTTCAGTTGACGCTCCTTTGATGCTGGTATTGTAACCATTTTCTGCTTGTCAGTTATTTTGTAATGTATATGCGAGAGAAGGTTTCAGTGGCCAAGAGTCCAAAAGTTTGAGTTCCAAAGACTCCAGTTCTTTTCTTCTGCCCTTTATCTCTATTTTAATAGTCATACTAAAAGTTGTCTGTATTGGTTCTTTTTTTTTTTTTGTACATCACTGTATAAGTACATAACATGTGATATCCTTTTATTTTTAATTTAATGTTTATTTTTTTAAAGATTTTATTTATTCATTTGACAGACAGAGATCACAAGTAGGCAGACAGGCAGGTAGAGAGAGAGGGGGAAGCAGTCTTCCCGCTGAGCAGGGAGCCCAATGTGGGGCTTGATCCCAGAACCCTGGGATCATGACCTGAGCTGAAAGCAGAGGCTTTAACCCACTGAGCTACCCAGGCACCCTAATTTAGTTTTTTTAAAGAAAAAGAATTTAATCTTTATTTACAGGACACTGTACAATAGGAGATTCCACATAGAAATAGGAAACCCACTGAGAGGAGGAGCTTTCTACAGTTTGTACAGTTTTGAACTGGTCAAGTAGAGTTTCATTGTAAAAAGAGCTACCATAACAAAACACACTGAGAAAGAGTCCTTACTAGAGAAACAGTAAGACAGACTTCTACCAGAGCACACCACAAATGACTTTCTCCCTCAGGTGTACAGTCTAGAAGTTAAAGGTCCCAGGAGTGCAGTCCTGAACGTGGAACATATAGCCTTCAGAGGTCGTTTCTGGCACAACATTCTGATCTTCCTCTTCCTCTACAGGGAAATCCTTCTCCATCAAGTTTAGTGAAGCTTCTGTACACAGACTCATTTTCATGGTTTCATAGAGCTGCAGTTTTGACCAAACCTCCACATTCTTTAATCATTATACTAAGTTTCTCAGTTTCACCTAGTTTCTCAGCAGCCTGGAAAGTGTTAGAAATGGCATGCAGAATAACCAGAATAATTTTGAGATCTTTTGTAGTTAAGAGGTTCATCAGTGGCTCTATTATGCCACATTGAATGAGGTATACAGTCTGTTCAGCTGTCCTGCCACTTGTAGAGTTGGTCACAGCCCAGACAACTTCCTTTTGGGTCTTAACGTCTGCCTTAGAGAGAAGACCAATGAGGAATGGGACCAATCTGTGATTCACAACTGGCTGGATCTGGTCCTGGAGACCCCCTGTGATGTTTGACATTGTCCAGGCAGCTTCCTTCTGAATATGAGTTTTGGGGTTTGTTAGCAGGCAGGGAAAGAAAGTAAGTGCTCCTGTGTCTAGTATACCCTGAGTCTGTTCATCTGTCCCAGTGACAATATTTCCTATGGCTCGAAGCACAGGGTTCCCAAAGGGCAGTTCAGTAGCTCCCAGAAGCTTCATAAGCTGGGGCACAAGTCTGTTCATCTGGACCACCAGTAAGGTAGGAAATGGCCCAGCAGATATCTGCCAATACTTCTGGATCATCGTGATGTAGGAAATGAACTAATGTAGGAAGAATGTATCTGCTCAAACAGCATCTCACGGGGGTGCAGGATTCTTGTTGTGACAGAGGTTTGAAAGTGTCCAAGTAAGGTTACATAAGTAACCACATGCTAAAGATGACATGTCAGGAACTGTAAGGAGAGCCAATAGCGGGTCAACTGTACTGTACTTGACAACCACGTCTCGAAAAACTGAACCTGCCATGTTTCCTAGAGCCCACACAGCTTGTTCACTGATGGGGGCATGGGGAGATGCCAACAGAGAAATGAATGCTGGGATCACACCTCCATCTACTGCAGCCTCGGTCTGTTCTGATGTCCCGGAAGCAGTGTTAGTGAGAGCCCAAGCAGATTCAAACTGCATGGAACTACAATCAGTTCTGCCCAAGGACACAAATTTTGGAATCAAACCAGCCCAGATTACCATGTCTCCGGGGGGCTGTTTTTCCCTGGAAAGCAGTTTCCTAGCAGCTTGAGTAGCCTGAGGAGCTGGCTTTCCACATTGTTGCTATTTATGCCTTTGACAGTGTCATCAACAGACCATTCTACAGTGTCCTGGTTGTGGCAGCTTTCCTGCAGCGGGGGAGGAAGCATCATCAGGAAACGAGCTTGCGTTTCTCCTTTTCAGCATCTGGTCAACCTTCTTAGCTGTCCTCAGCTTCACGTTAACTTCTGTTGGGCGCCGCCTCATTTCTGCACTGTCTTTCCCCTTGTTCTTGACTCTGTTAAGGCGGGCAGCTGGTGAATTAGCATTCTCGCTGGTGGACATGGTTATAAGACAATGGGAGAAAGCTACGCGGCTGGCTCAGGCTTCCCCAGTAGGCCTTCTGGGGCACACAGGCTGTGGGTCAGTTGCCCTCAAAACATCTACCATGGATCACCCCAAAGACGATGTCTGTCATATCCCTTTAAATCCCCTAAATAATGCAACACTCTAAGGTGGGGAGAGGTATTATCATTCATGCCATTTTATAAATGAGGGCCCCAAGACTTAGGGAAGTCAAGACAACTCTTTTTTTTAATATTTTATTTATTTATTTGACAGAGATCACAAGTAGGCAGAGAGGCAGGCAGAGAAAGAGGAGGAAGCAGGCTCCCTGTGGAGCAGAGAGCCCGATGCGGGGCTCGATCCCAGGACCCTGGGATCACAATCTGAGCGGAAGGTAGAGGCTTTAACCCACTGAGCCACCCAGGTGCCCCTCAAGACAACTCTTTACGATTAGACAGCTAAGTTGTAGAACCATAATGCAAATCTAGATTTGTCTTATTCCAGTACTCTGATTAGTAATGACTATCCTATTTGCTGTTACATTATACCGCCTGAATATTTGGAGCTTATAGGAACAATGAGGGGCGGCACAGCAGAGAAGTATAGTATTGGCAGTATGTGGACAGTATAAGCAAAATGGTGGTCAGTACGAGGGCAATCGTGGGCAATTTGGAATCATCATTGGCTCATGCGGTTAAGACTTTTTAAACATTTTGAGTTGCCAGTTTTCACATATTTTAGTAATATGTGGTTCCTACTGATAATCAGGAGGAAGTCAACTTTGAGTCACAGGAAGAAGGAGGGTCTGGTATGTTCTGACTCTGAAGCCTGAAGCTTGATCTTTACATCACAGTTGTTTTTCTCTGTAAACAAGTTTACTGAGGTGTAGTTTACATACCAAAGCCTTGTCCATTTTAAACTTACAGTTCAGTGTGTTTTTTTTTTCTTTTAGTTAACTTAGAGGATTGTACAACTATTTTGACAGTCTAAATTTTAATTTTCATCTCTCCCCCAAAAGAGACCCTATATCCATTAACAATAACTCCTAATTCTCCCATTCCCCAGGGAACTTCTAATCTGTTTTTTTTCTCTTTATGGATTTGTCCCTTCTAGACTTTTTATGTAAATGGGATCATATGATAAGTGGTCTTCTTTGACCGGCTTCTTCTCCTTACAAGGTTTCTGAGGTTTACCCATGTTGTAGCTTCCTACACAGAGTATCTGCACAGCATTGAAAGACAAAAGCATAAATGACTCATGGAAATCTTTTCCTCCACTGAAAAGGGAAAAACTCTTTTTTAAAGATTTTATTTATTCGACAGAGAGCAAGGGAGCAGAAGCAGAGGGACGGGCGAGGAAGGAGAAATGCTGGGCACCCGACATGGGGCTTGGTCTCAGGTCCCTGGGATCGTGACCTGAGCTGAAGGCAGATGCTTAACCGACTGAGCCACCCAGGCGCCCCAGGGAAAACATTTTCCAAAACTAAAAGTGGTGTTGTAGAGGCCACTAAAGACAGGATTTAAGACAAGTGAGAAATGAAAGGGTTATAAGAAAATAAATGAACCTTTGCTTGTGAAACTGGAACTGAAGAACTCAATAAAGAGAATGGTTGAAGTGTCTTCTTTAAGAGGATGCAGGAACTAGAAGTACCAGGACAAAGCTATAATGCTGTGCAGAAGATAATAAACTACTTCTTAAAAATTAATGCAGAGTTTCAGAGGCGACACCATACTTGCTCAAGGGAAGATTATGAAGAGGAAGAAGAGATTGCTTAAGCTCTTCGTCTTTGGAGGCATCCCACTGAAAATCTTTCTGAGTTAGTTGGATTATTCATGATAGTAGCAAATACACCGAAAATTCCCTCAGGTTCTATTAAAGCAGAAAAGAGAGAGGTTATAGAATCATACTTGGGGAGATAAAAACTCAGTGTGTGTGTGGGTTGGTGATGAATGGGTGAAGGTGATCAAAGGTATAAACTGGGGTTCCTGGGTGGCTCAGTCGGTTAAGCGACCAATCCTTGATTTTCACCCAGGTCATGTTCTCAGGCTCAAGTAATCGAGCCTCACATAGGGCTCCATGCTCCATGAAGAGTCTGCTTAATCCTCTCGTTCTGCTTGTGTCCCCATTTGTTCTCTCAAATAGATGAATAAAATCTTTTTTTTTTTTTTTAAAGGTATAGAGGAGCCTGGGTAGCTCAGTGGGTTAAGCCTCTGCCTTTGGCTCAGGTCATGAACCCAGAGTCCTGGGATCGAGCCCCACATCCGGCTCTCTGCTCAGCGGGGAGCCTGCTTCCCCCTCGCCCCGTCTGCCTGCTTCTGTGCCTACTTGTGATCTCTCTCTCTGTCAAATAAATAAAAATAAAATCTTTAAAAAAAGGCATACATTTCCAGGTATAATAAATAAGTCCTAGGAATGTGATATATAACATAGTGACTGCAGTTAATACTGTATTGTATATTGGAAAATTGCTGAGACTAGATCTTAAAAGTTCTCACTTCAGGGAAAAAATTCTAGCTATGCGTAGTGATGGATGCCATAGACTTGTGATCACTGTGAGATGCGGAGAAATATTGAATCATGTATGACTGAAACTAGTATGTTATATTTAAATTATATCCTAATAGAAAAAAAAATATATATATATGAAGAAAAACCTGTTACTATAGGTAAATGAAAGATGCTGGAGGAATACTGGCATAAAGAGCAAAGTAGGCAAGAAGAAAAAGAGGACTGAGCTATGTCTATGAAGGAAAACTGGAAAATCTGAGAGTATTGAGCTAATAAGAAATGAATCCTGAATGTCTATGTGGAAATGTTATTGCTTTATTTGGTGATGGGAAAAGATGATAAATATGTATAATATGTAAATAGCTTTGCTAATTAAAAAACCTACAAGGACCAAACAAGATAATGACTGGGAAAACAGTTTGAAAAGTAGAAAGCGCTATGTAAATGCAGTTGCCGTTGTTATTAAGGTTTGCACTTTAGTCTTCACATCATTCTCTCTGCAGCAAGCCATTCGCAGATGCTGCCTTAGTTCATGTTCTTGTCTTCTGGGCGAAAAGGCATCATGTCCTGTGACCCTTGGAATTTGGAGTTTTCCTGGGGTCACTGGCTTCCCTGTTGGGATTTCAGTTGCTTATCCTACTTGTCTCAGCATTCCTGATTTGCTAGATTCCCATCTGGATGCAGTCATACTGGGCTCACTGTGCCTGGGCTCTCAATGTCCCCACCGCTGAAGGTTTGTGACGCGTAGTGTGGATAGATACGTGCGGGGGGGGGGGGGGGGCGTGGTCATGTGCATTGTGCCATTTCGTGTGCTGTTGACTTAACTCTTGGCCTTCCTTTGCTCCTTGTTTTTGTTAGGGGTGCCATCCTTGCCTCACTCATCCAGGCTCACAAACGTTCGAAGTTTTTCCCCCTGTCCCCCCAACCCCCATCGCTTAAAATATTTCTGGAACAGCTGTTGTGTGCAAAGACCAGCGGTGCTGAAGATGGGAAGGTTGCAACGCACCATCCAGGCAGTCACAGTCAAATGTGAAATTAGGATGCCTACCTAGTAATAATAAAACAGAAAGTTGGATACATGTTATAATGAAGTTGTCAGAAGAAGACGAACGGGCGCCTGGGTGGCTCAGTGGGCTAAGCATCAGACTCTTGATTCTGGCTCAGGTCATGATGTCAGGGTCATGGGGTGGAGCCCATCTGGGGCTCTGTGCTCACGAGGACATCTTGTTGAGATTCTTTCCCTCCCCTCCGCCCACCCTATTTCCCCAACCCCTGCCTGCTCACATGTGTGCATGCTCTCTCAAATAAATTAATAAGACTTTCAAAAAGGGACAAACAGAATTTTGTCAGTGAAACTGAAAAAGAAGTTTCACAGAGAAAGGCATACTTGAGCTGCATGTTCCCCCACTTTTGAAGGTGTATATTTCATACAGGAAGAGTCCCCCTCTTTACAATTCAGTTAATGGACTATTCAATTAGTACATAAATCCCCCTTGATCCTTCATAACCAAACCTTCCCCAGACTCTGAGCCCAACAACCACTCATCTGTTAGCAGTCTATGGTTTTGCCTTTTCCAGAATGTCATAAAAAAGGAACCATACATTGTATAGCGTTTCTGTACTGGCTGTCATGCATTCGTGAGATTGGTCCATGTTGTTGACTCTATCAGTAGTTCATTCCTTTTTATTGCCATGTAACACTCCATTTTATGGATGTATCACTTCCATCCATCCATCCATCCATCCATCCACAAGTTCAAGACATTTAGGTTGTTTCCACTTCAGAGTATACAGGTTTTCTGTGAAAACACCATGTTTAATTTCACTATGGTAAAATTTTAGAAGTAGGTTTATTGGGGTGTATGGTAAGCTTTATGTTTAACTTTGTAAGACACTACCAAAGTGTCTTCCAAAAAGTGGCAGTGCCTAAGATTAACATATGAATGTTACTCAGTAATATTGGTCCTTTTTTTTTAAAATTATAGTATTCTAAGTAGTATTTAGTCATATCTAATTGTGGTTTTAATTTTAATCTGCTTATTGTTAAATATGAAGACCTTCTCATATCTTTATTTGCCATTTGTATATCTTTTGTGGGATTTCTATTAAAATATTTTGCCCATTTTTAATTACTTTGTTATTACTGAGTTTTTCTAATTACGTATTTTTAATTGAGATATGATTTAAATCCCAGATAAAATTCACTGTTTTCAAGTAAGCAAATTGCTGGGTTTTAGTACATTCATAAAATTATGCAGCCCTCACTACTATCTTATTTTGTTACCCCAAAGAGAGATCCGGTAGTCATTAACAATCAGTCTTCATTTCTTCTTCCCCCAGCCCCTGGCAACAACTAATGAATTTGCATTCTCTGGATAGTTTGCATAAATTCAGTTGTATAATACATAGCCCTTTGTGTCTGGCTTCTTTCACTCAGTATTTATTTATTTATATTTATTCATATTTATTCAAGGACTATCCGTTGTAGTAGGAACCTCATTCCTTTTATTGTATATCCATTCATTGTATGGGTATACCACATTTGCTGATCCATTCATCAGTTGACGAATCTTTGGGTTGTTTTCATCTCTTGGTTTTTATGAATAATCCTGCTATCAACTTTCATGTAAAGTGTATTGAATATATATGTTTTCAATTCTTTTGGATGTATACCTAGAACTGGAATTGCTGGATCATATGGTAACATATATTTTATATATGCTGGATACAACTCATTTATGATACATATTATTCACATGTTTTTTCTGAGTCTTATGCTTTCTTATCTAGTTTTTAAAAAATATTTATTTGAGAGAGACTATGGGGAGGGGAGGTGTGGAGGGAGAGGAAGAGAGAAACTTAGGCAGACTCTGTGCTAAGTGCAGAGCCTGATGTGGGGCTCAATCCCACAACCTGGAGATCAAACCAAGAGTCAGACGATTTACCAGCTGTGCTACCCAGGATCCCCTCTTTTTGTTATCTTTTTTTTTTTTTTAAAGATTTTATTTATTTGACAGAGAGAGAGAGAGATCACAAGTAGGCAGAGGGGCAGGCAGAGAATGAGAGAGAGAGGAAGGGGAAGCAGGCTGCCTGCTGAGCAGAGAGCCTGATGGGGGGCTCGATCCCAGGACCTCAGCTGTGATCATGACGCAAGCCGAAGGCAGAGGCCTAACCCACTCAGCCACTCAGGCGCCCCTCTCTTTGTTATCTTAATAGTGGTTTTGGAGTTCTTAATTTGACATTTTTTTCACGGATCACATTTTGTCATGTTATATGAAAAAAATCTATCACTAAACCAAGGTTACATAGGTGATATTTCCATCTAGATCTTTTATAGTTTTAGGTTTAACATTTAAATCTATGATTCAGTTTTTGTTAATTTTTGTGTATAATAGATGGATCAAGGTCATTTCTTTGCATATGGATATCCAAATATACACAGACCATTGTTTTTATTCTTTGTCTTAATCAAATGGTTGTACTTGTGTGGGTCCATTTCTGGACTCTGTTCTGTCCCATCAATCTGTGTCTGTCCTTTGCTAATACCACACTCTATGATTCCTGTAGCTATATAGTAAGCTTTAAGATCAAATAGGCTCATTCCAAATTTGTTCTTCAAAATTGTCTTGACTATACTTGTTCCTTTCCCTTTCCTTATGAATGTTTTTCAAAGCCAACTTGTCTGCCTGTACAAACAATTCCTGCTTGGATTTTGATTGTAATTGCATTGAACTTGTAGATTAGTTTGGAGAGATTTGACCTTCAAACAGTATTGAGTTTCCCAATCCATCAATGTTGCATGTATTGCCATTTATTTAGGTCTTCTCTGACATTTGCCAACAATGTTTTGCAGGGTTTCCCCCCTCCACCGCATACATATCTTAAACCTATTCTCCTAGATTAATTTAGACCAGTATTTTGTTTTTTGATGCTACTGTAAATTGCATATTGCATTTCAATTTCCAGTTTTTCATTGCTAGTATAGTTTATTTTTACATGTTAACCTTGTATCCTGAGACCTTGCTAAATTCACTTGTTTTATTAGCTCTTTTCTATTCTTCTTGAGGCTTTCTACATAATCGTGCCATCTATAGATAAAGTTTTATTTCTCACTTTTGATTATGTGCATTTTAGGTGTTTTTCTTTTTTTTTTAAAGATTTTATTTATTTATTTGACAGAGGGAAATCACAAGTAGATGGAGAGGCAGGCAGAGAGAGAGAGAGGGAAGCAGGCTCTCTGCTGAGCAGAGAGCCCGATGCGGGACTCGATCCCAGGACTCTGAGATTATGACCTGAGCTGAAGGCAGCGGCTTAACCCACTGAGCCACCCAGGCGCCCCATTTTAGGTGTTTTTCTAACCTTCTACCTTTTGCCTTTTGCAGTGGCTAGTTTCTCTGGAAAATATGTTGAAAAAAGGAGTTGAAAAAGGAGTTGGAAGAGTGAACCTGCTTGCTGTGTTCCTCATCACTAAAGGCGGGCATTTAATCGCTTACCATTAAATATGAAAGCTATGGTTTTGTAGTTTCCTCAGGTTGAGGAAGTTCCCCTATAATCCTACTTTGCTAAGAGTTTTATCAGGAATGGATGTTGGACTTTGCCAAGGCTTTTCCTGCATTTATTGATATTTAAGGTGTCTATGAGATGCCTGGGTATCTTTTCAAGTTGCAGATTTTGATTGTTTTGTGGGATAGGGCCTGAGATTATACATCTTTGTTAAGCTCTGAGATGAAATTTGACGTTGGACCGCACTTTACATAACATGGGCATGGGGTAGGCACTAAACGGTGCTAAGAAAGTGACACGTGCATGCAGAAATGTAGAGAATAAATTTTGTCATGAAGAGCAGTGAAGGAAAGGATCAAGAATGAAAGAGGGACCAAGAGTCTGAAAATCTCCAGGATTAAGTTTGTCAAACGTGAAATTAGTCTTGGTTTTATAGCAGAAGTTACACTACTTATTTTGTACCTATTTGTGGTATTTGAAACCTCACATCTTACTATAAAACCATGTATCCCTCACTATCCAAGTCTGTTTGGTTTCCAAGTGTGGATTGTGATGCTTCAGATCAGAAAGAATACCACGTGATCTGCATGTATTTGGTTCTGGAGTTTTGAGTAGTGAGTAGTAGTGAGAGTCAAATCACGAGGGATCTCTGTCCACATGTGCACGGGTGCATGCGTGCACGCACACACACATATCATAACCTGTTTGGGTTTTGAGTTTCCATCACTAGACTTCTGACAGTGGAACACTTACTTACACATTTTTTCCCCACTACCAGCTCCATAGTCCTTTAGGGTTAGGATCATGTATTTATTCGTCTTTGCGTTCTCAGCCTCTTGTATACCACTTGGTACTTAGTAGGTGCTCATTAAATATTCATTAAATTGTCACAGTGAGCTGATGGGAGGAAAACAAATACAGACTACTTTATCAAGGGCTTTACTTGCAGAAGGAAGGAGAGTGATAATTTGACAGGTGAGAAGGATTCAGGGCTGAGGGAAGATTTCTGTTTTGTTTTCTTATTTTTTTATTATTTTGAAGTCATATAGATTCGTGCTTAATTTTAGGCAGAGAAGAAAGACCCAGTAATGTGGAAGTTACTGAGGATGGAAGAGCAAACGAATAATTAATAGAGCAGGTTTCTGTAGCAGATAAAGAACACAAGTAGCTGGCTTAATCATGAAGGGGGAAGACACATTATTTTGGCCCATTTTTTCACTCCGTTGTATAGAATCTTCATCATAAAACCATTCGGCCGTAGCCATCACTATGTTCCACTTTAATCACGGACCCTGTTGCTTTTTACCTTTTTAATTCATCTTCTTTATAATCATGTTTACTTGGAATCTTTTTTGCACATGGCTGGTGGAGCTTTCTCCCAGAATCTTTCCCAGAAACAGCCCTCCTCCTGGAGAACCCATTATGAGGCTCCTCCTTTCTGATCTCTGATTTCAGCCTGGCGTCTATCTCTAGGCCTTGAGATGAATGAGGATGTCGGGTTCGTACTGTTTTCTTCAGCCTCAGATTTCTTGATGGGTTCCATTACTAAAGGTTAACGTGTGACTCTTGATTCTCTTGCTATGTTGGCATTTGACACACTGAAATGTGTTCCTATAATTCAAATGACAGTAATGCCTTCTATTTTCTAATCAGGGGGCAACGATTTCTGCCGAGGAGAATTTTTTTCTAAAAAATGATTTCAAAAGAATGCCATCAAGTGTGTAGCTCTATATGCGTTCATGTGCATACTTGCCCGTGTGGGTTTTATGTCACAGACGTAATTTCTATGTGATATGAGTTTATTCTCATGTGTGGGCTAATTGATAGCTTACAGGGTGTTTGTGTTTTCCAGTCTGCTGTTTTTGCTCTGAGCAAAAATTTACTCAGCTGATGAGAATATTTTGACAACTCTGCCTGTGTGTCCAGGAAATGTAATTTGGTGTGAATTTTCTGGCTGTGATGACCCAATTTTAAGATGTAAAATAGAATACTCTAGATGTATATGGAAATAACGTAACACACCTAACTCCCCCACAAGGAGTAACAAACATTAAGACCTTATACAGCTCTTAATATATACAATCAGAGGATGGAAACATCATGATTATAGTCTCCTTAACTCATTTGCAAATATTACAAATGTTGTTTACCGAAACTGAGTTCTAGCAAAAGTTACAAAGATTTATGGCTTCTAGGCTTGGAAAAAAACAGTTCAATTTAATTCTTAGGAATATTTCAGTCAACATTTTATGATTTATTTGTACCTTTAACCATACCCAGGCTTTTTCAAAATTTGTTTCTCAGTGCCTTGAAATATGAATACGCTCAAATAATTATTTCTCCACAAAGTGTTGTTTTCTTTGGGGTTCAGTAGTTTAATAACTGCCTTTATGTAATTCAGTGTGATTCCTGTCTCCTCATTCATTTCTTGGCTTTTCATTTCTCTTTTAACATTCTGGTCACATGAAGGAGCGCACACTGAATGTTATGGATGACCAAAGGAAACCAATCACTACTTATATTTTGAAAAACGGACTTAACATTTGCATCGGTGTTTTGTGAAGTTTAATATTTAAAATCCCGAAACTCAACCAACATTAAGTACTGAGCTGTCATTATTTATTAAAGATACCTCTACCATAGAAGTACTAAAATATCATTCTGTGCTAGCTGACAGGGAAAGGAAAGCAATCTGCATTCCCTCAAGTGTGGTGTTCTAGTAGCTTTCCTCTGCACACTGAGGCTAGCTTGACAAAATTGATTATATTGATCATTTTATGGGTCGATTGCCCAGAGATTGAATGGTTAATTTGATTTGGTCTTCCTAATGGCCAAAAGGACCAGATGGCTTGATTGGGATGATGACTGAAACAAGAAATTCAGCTGTGAAAACATTTGAATCAATGGTGCTGTGTTAACACCATCTCACATCTCAGAGATGGCTAACCTTCAAAGCCTGAATTTCAGATTAAACGGAAGCCCTCAGCCTTGATGGCTAGCTCTGAATTAGTATTGCAGTCGACAACTTTAATTGGGGGTATTTTCAGTTTTTCCATAATGCACATCAGATGCCAAAGAGTAGAATATTAAAGCAGCCCGAAAGAAAACAACCAATTGCTAGTGCTATTGAGAAGTCTCGAAAGCATGTCTGACTGAGATGATGGGCCATGATATGAGAATCTATAATGAATTTACAGCACCAACATCGTGACTCATAAGCTTGTCACCCAAGAGCAATTTGAAAAAGGAGTCTTGGCAAATTGACACCAGTGTTCTTTGCCCTCTTGTATGCCGAAGGGAGATTTTTAGCATGTATTAGGAAACTGTATGAAAACGAAGAGCATTAACAGCTAACAAAGGAAATGGCAGTGTTATGAAGCAAAGATATGTATACATCAGGTCTGAAGTATCTTATCTGGTTCCATGACTTTTGGCACCATTTCTGACTGCAGTGGCGACTACACAAATGAAGTGGAAGGGAGGTTGGAAGCGGATGTCACCATGCCCCTGTCACAGTATCTCCTCAACAAGGAAAATGTTGGGGACAGATGAAGTCCTCCAACTTCAGTAGGATAGCATTTCCTTACAACTTGCTTTCCTTTTAAACTTCCTTTTTGTTGTTGTTGGGTTTTGTGATGGGGAGTACTTGATTGTTTCATTTCTTTTCACAAGATTGTTCCTTGCTTGGGCATATCAGGAATGTTCCCATCCTGGGGCACCTGGCTGCCTGAGTTGGAAGAGCAAGCAGCTCTTGATCTCAGAGTTGTGAGTTTGAGTCTCACGTTGGGCAGAGAGATCTTTTTAAAAATAGGTAATTTTTTAAAAAGTTACCATCTTGCGGACACAGTACGGAAATGGTTTCCCTATGGTGGAAACATGGCCCTTTTTTTTTTTTTTTAAAGTAAACCCTATATCCAATGTGGGGCTTGAGCTCGGGACCCCCTACATCAAGCACTATATGCTCTGTTGACTTAGCAGGTGCCCCTAAACCTGACTCTTTTTGCCCAGCTGTCTCTGGTGGGGTCCTTTCCTCTGGGACTCTAGGTCCTCAATATACAAAGTTAAAATACAGACAGGGACGATGCTATTTCTGGAGTCTTTTACCAAGACTCCAAGGGATGGCCTCTGAGATTTCTGTTCTTGACATGCAAGGCTGAGGTGAGAGTCATGTGAATTTGAAGCAGGTTTGACCAGAGATCCTGTGTCTCAGACCACGAATTTATCCCTTCATTCAAGAGATACTTACTCAGTGTCTATTACATGCTCGATGATTTACTAGGTGCCGTGTATATAGTGGGTAACAATTAGGCACAGTCCCTGACAGACATGAACAGAATAATCTCCGAAATACATTTGTAATTAAAACATTTTATATGTGCTGTTACAGAAAAGGTCAGTGTGATATGAATGAATAATGCGGGCCGATGACACCTGAAGAGGCGTGGACCAGATAAAGAGAAGTGTGTGTTGGGGTCGGGGGAGTGCACCGCAGTGTACACAAAGGCACAGAAGAGCTAGGCTCTATGGCTGGAAGGCAGAGAGGAGAGGAGAGACTAGTTCCGGATCAACCTGGAAAGGTAGGGCAGAGGTCTGGTCGTGTAGGGTGTATTCGTCTGCAAGGCTGCTGTAGCCAAGTACCAGCCACTGGAATGGTTTAACAACAGAGATTTACTGTCTCAAAGTTCTGGAGGCTGAAAGTCCAAAATTAAGTTGTTGGTGGAGTTGGATCCTTCTGAGGGCTTCGGGGGAAGGAACTTTTTCAGGCCTCTCTCCTTGGTTTCTCCCTCTGTCTCTTCCCATTGTGTTCTTTGTGTTTCTTTGTTTAAATTTCCCCTTTCTGTGAGCACAGTCATCATAGTAGACTGGTGTTCACTCTAATGAGCTCACTTTACCTGGATTACCTGTATGAAGACCCTATGGCCAAATAAGGTGACCTTCGGAGGTGTTGGGGGTTAGGCCTTCAACATAGGGGTTTGGGAGGGACTTAATCCATAAAACAGAGCCTTGACGGACATGTTATTATTTTAGCCTCTTTAAATGCTTAGGGCTGCTGTGGAAGGATTTTAATTTTTAAGAAGGTTCTTCTGCTGTGTAAAGAATCTATGGTAGCGGGCTATATTAGATTCCTCTTGCTGCTGTACAAATTAACACAAACTTAGAGGTTCAAAAAAAAAAAAAAAAACAGACTTATTAATCGTATAGTCCTGGAAGTCAGAAGTCTGAAATCTGCTTACTGGGCTAAAGTCAAGGCAAAAGGCTTCCTTGTGGGAACCTTAGAAGAGAATTCATTTTCTTGACTTTTCCACGTTCCAAACACTATCTGCATTCCTTACCTTATGGCTCCTTCTGCCATTTTCCCAATGACCAATGTAGCACCCTCTCTTTTCTCTGACATCCACTCCATTCATTACCTTTTCTGTCTCTGACTCTACCACCCTCTTTCTGAAAAGGACTCTTGAGATTACACTGGAACAAACCATGTGGTCCAGGATGCTGACATCTCGACGTGCTTCAGCCCATCTGTAAAATCCCTGTTACCATGGAAGGTGACATATATACAGATCCCAGGGGTGAGGATGTGGACTCCTTCACATTGTATGTAGTGTTAGGTGGAGGGGGCATTAATTTACCATAAGATCAAAGAGTGAAAACCAATAGCCAGTTACACAGCTTCAGTAGGAATCTAGACAAGAGGTAATGGTAACTTGGACTGGGTCGCAACAGAGATGCAGAAATATTCAAATGGGAGAATTACTTGGGACCCAAATTGGCAGGACTTGCTATTGACTTGGAGGGGATAGGGGAGCGAGAGATGGGGTCCGTCGTTTAGATTCTACCTAATGTGCTTCCTGGCTATTCTGAATGTCTTCTTTCTTTCCTGGACTAGAAAATTACAACTTGCATTTTGAAAAGGCTCCGGTATGTTTCTAAAAGTAGCCCTTTCTGCATTCAAAAAGCAGCTTTGTTTCTATGTTTATTTTGGCATAGGTAGACATTTTATTTTTAACTTTTTGGAAGAGTTGTATAAAACAGTTTGCTCAGATTTTGAAACCTTATGAATAAATCATTTGAAATGGCCTACTAAATTTGCTATTTATCCCATTAAATTTGAAAATGGAAGCAAAAAAGAAGCTAAAGAATGGGAAAATAAAGTCAATTAGCAAATGAAAATTGGTTGACTGTTCAAACCGCATCAAGAGTGGGTGGCAATTGAAATTCTGAAAAGACAAAGAGTTTTCTGAGCAGATGACTGAAACTTTGCACATGTTTGAATGGCATTGCAGGAAAGGAGGATGGATTCTAGTTGGAAGCTTCCAGAAAGTTCTAAGGGAGGAGACTGACCAAGGCAGATCTGTTTAGAATTTTCCTTGACTACTTCCTATCGACAGGACTCTGAAGATGATTTAGGGACAAGAAAAGAGAAATCATGAAACTCTATGGATTGTCTTTGGCTAGACAAATAGCACATGGTAGGTACACTCTGAGGCAATTTTAGCAAATTAAAATAATAACTATTTTATGATGTTGGATGTAACTTTAGAACACATACCAGAATCCCATTCATTTAAAAATCCCTTTAGGGGGAAAAAAAAAAAAGAGATTGGCTTAAATGATGACTCTGTCCAGTAGCACTATCTGAAGAAAAGCTGTGTCAGAAGCTGATGAATTGTTGATTTCTTTCTTTTTTTTTTGCAAGTTACCAGCTCCATTTGGAATTAAACACATCCATTTCTTGAGGTGCTTTCCCTTTTGAACCATTTCCAGTGCATTCTATGGTTTAATGTCTTTTCTTACTAACTCTAGCTTATCCCAAATGTGCTAGGTCTTGTTTTGTTTAAGGAGAATTAACGTATCATACACGTCTATAGATACATTTACTGGTACTAATCAAGCTATCTAGATCATTATATACTCTGTACTGTAGTAGTGTCATTGGAATAGACTGAGACTTACTGAGGTAATACAGTGGGGTCAAAATGGGGTCAACAAGGAGCCTCCATTCTAATGGATAAACATTTCTTATAGCATTTAGTCTTTATTTCCTGATTTGGGGGCGCTTTTTGCTCTGTAATGACAACCTTACTAATTTCCTCATCCAAACACATCTGGACAGCCTTGTCAGGTGCACTTTTTAGTAGAAGCCACCTGATACAGAGGCCCACGACTTAGAACCTGGACTTTTAAGCCTACTTTAGTGTCTGAGATTAGGCCACCTAAGAGAGGAAGTTAGTTCACCCTAGTGATAGTATCTCTGGTTTTCCTAGAGATTTAGGAGGGAAGCAAGAAGAATGAATAAATGAATGAGACATGATGTGTGATTACTAGAACAGTGTTTCTACCTGTAAAAATAGGAGCCTGTATTAGATCTTTAAGGTTCCCTTCCAGCTCCTGTGAAAGTTGTTTGGAGAAAAATACTTCAGTCTCTCACTCACAGAACCTCTCCATCCACCTCCTGACACTCGAATACTGTTCCCTATCTCTTTCAGCAAAAAGTTGGTGACTTTCCTTTTTTTTAAGATTTCTTTATCTATTAGCAAGAGATCGGGGGAGGAGCAGAGGGAGAAGGACAAGTAGACTCTGCCCTGAGCCTGATGCAGGGCTTGAGATCATGACCTGAGCCGAAATCAAGAGTCAGACCCTTAGCGGACTGAGCCACCCAGGTGCCCCAAGGTTGGAAACGTTTTGTAACTGACCATAAAGCCACACCAACTGCGGGTAAGTGACTACAACAACATTTCTAAAGTGCATGTCAAATCAGTTTTTTATTATCTCATGAGCTTACGAGTACATGTGCCATGGTCATCCTCATTCACAAAGGGGAGCTCAGAGAGGAAGGGTAAGCTCACTGGGAGCAAAAATAGCTGAGTCCATTTGAAGTATGATAGATGACATGCTGAGGTATAAGGAAAGGCCACATGATAGTTTAAAGAGCATGGGTTTTAGAGGAGGCATATATATATATATATATATATACATATATATATATATATATATATATTTGAGTACTATCTCTGCCCATTTCTACCCGGGTGATCTTATGTAAGTTATGTGATTTCTAGTAGCCCTGGTTTTCTCAGATGTAAAATAGGAATGATGATTTGATTCCCTAGCAGAGTAGGTATTCAGCAACTATCTGTACCTGTAGGAGAAACAAAAGTTGGGTCCCAGCGAGAGAGAGGGCTGCCTACACACTTTTCAAAAGTTCTGTCAGTTGTGGTGCCTAGAATCACCTTGTATACCCTTACTGCCACTGATCTCTTGACTGCTTCTTGACCTTAGCCTAGAGCCGTCAGTGTGAGGAGCATAGAGTGTGTGTGTCTCTCAACCTTCTGTTATATGTTCTTCTGTGGTTTTTTAGACACGCGACATAATAAATCTCCCTTCTCCCCCCACACACCAACCCCCCCACCCCAAATCACTGTGGTTGGCCTACACGGTAAAATGGAAAAATACAGTTAAGCATGTAACGTTTGCCTATAAGATGGATAATATCTGTGATGGTTAATTTTATGTGACAACTTAAATGAGCTAAGGGATGCCCAGGTAGCTGTTAAAACATTATTTGAGTGTGTCTGTGAGGGTGTTTCTGAAGGAAATTAGCATTAGAATCAGTAGGCTGAGTAAAGAGATCCGCTGTACCCCCGTGGGTAGGCGTCCTTTGAGCTGTTGATGGCTGAAATAGAACAAAAAGGTAAAAGAAGGGTGAATTCTCACTCTTTCTCTTTGAGCTGAGACTTCCGTTCTTGCTGCCCTGAGACATCAGAGCTTCTGGTTCTTGGGCCCTTGGATCTGGACTGAATTAGACCACCAGCTTCCTCATTCTCCAGCTGGCAAACTGTGGGACTTCTTGGCCTCCCTCACCCAATGAGCCAATTCCTATAATCTTCTTTTATGTATGTTTCTCTATAGATCATCTTGGTTTTGTTTCTCTGGAGACCCCTCATACGATATCAACATTAATATTAATAATAATCATTCTCATAATGGCAGTGAACAATTATGAGCTTTTGCAGTTTTCCAGGCTTTGTGCTCAGTGCTTGACCTACATAATCCCTTAATCATCACGGCAGTCTGATGAGACAGTTCTTGTTCTTATTCTCACATGCGGGCAAACCCATTAAGGCTCCGAGAGGCTGAGTAGCTTGCCAAAAGTCAGGCAACTTGTAAATGGAGGAAGGGGGATTTCAGCCCAAATTGTGCTTAACTCTGTAGCCCAAATCTCACCCACTAAGCTATTTGCAGTGTTCCCCAATAGCTGCAGGACTCAAATGAGACTGTAATTGTGGTGATTTTTAAAAACCTAGAAGTACCAGCAAAATGGAAGGGCTTATTATTGCACTAGTCATTAACTGAGGCTATCATTGTTTATCCAGATGCTTGGCAGTATGGAGACAATGCCTAGGGCTATATTGGACCTTTTCCAAGTGGCAAAAGCTTAAATGTAGTATAAAGTAATTGATGACTTGTCTTGACTCTCAAAGCAATAGGCAAAGCTGCTTCTGCTGCTTCTTCCTCTTTACTTAAAGATTTTATTTGAGAGAGGGAGAGAGAGAGCATGGGAGGGGGGAGAGTCAGAGGGAGAAGCAGACTCCCTGCCGAGCGGGGAGCCTGACCTGAGACTTTATCTGGGACTCCAGGATCATGACCTGAGCCAAAGGCAGTCACTTAACCACCTGAGCCACCCAGGCATCCTAGTAGGCAATGCTTCTAAATATAGCTTTTGAGACAGCGTACCTCCCTCATTTAAGTAATGCACCTGTTTTTACCATTCAAAGAGATGACGTGACTTTAGAACATTGGTGATTATTCTCCAGCATTCATTTGAAGAAATATTTATGGAGCACCTTTACTCTGGGCTCTGTGTGGCTAGGGAGCATCTCCTCTATTCAGAGTATCTTTCTCCCGGGAGAGCTTCGCCACTTCTGTTTGGAAGAAGTAGCAGAGAGACTGAGATAGAAGTTGTTTTATCAAGTGAGAATAGTTCCTGACCTGAAGTTCAGAGGTTTAGAGTCAGGGCTTGCCTGGCTTTTAGCGCAAAGATTCTGATTTCCTTGATTTGGCCTGGTAGCTTTAGCTGCTCTCCTGGTAATCCTCATGGTCCAAGCTGGCTTGCACAGCCACTGGCCTATAGTTCCTTTATTCCATTCAAGCTTCCAGCTAATGGAAGAGTGCAAGAAACAGGGAAGGCTATGAGAAATTTGGCCTTAAGTCCAAACTACCCGCTCCCTTTTCTCATTTCCTGGTCTGCTTCCGGTCACCCTCATCCTTTGTGAATATCAGAGTGTGGGCTGGTATGGTAGGTAGCCAGCCAACCTCTAGGGAGTAATCAAGTAGTCAGAATGTCCAGCAGTTAAACAGGTCTAGCTGGTAAGGCACAGGAGTGAAGTGAGCCAGAAGGAGACTCCAGACCCCATCTACAGTGACGGTGGAGGTGGCCCAGCCAGGACGGCAGTCCAGCCAATATTCTCTTAGACTGAGCACTTTGGGAAAAGTGTCCTACTGGGACTGGGAGAATCGCCTGAAAACTTGTGCAAAATGCAAGTTTTCAAGCTCTGCCCCCAGAGCCACCAACTTGAATCTGCATCGGCTGGTGGAGGACCGGAATCTGTGGTCTAACAAGCCCCTCAGAAGATTCCAATGCAGGATAAAGTGTCCAAACTGCTGCCGTTCAGCAATGCAGGCCCAGCGTGTGGCCAGATCTTCTGATTTTCTTTTTTCCAAGAAAACCAACAGTGTGACTTTCTTTTAAGTTGCGCTATTGCGTGTTGGTGAAGAACTCTTGGGTGGAGCCGATGGGCAGCTGAATCGGGTCGTGTGTGTATGTGTGTTTTCATGCACCCTATGGTCCAAGGAAAACGCATCCTTGGGGTAATCATGAAATTATCCCACAAAGTTAACATAGTTTTGAAATATCCTTCATATCTTAGGATATTGAGGGGTAGGGTTGGGCAATATCACTGAGTAACCAATTAAGCCATAGGATTTAGAATACTGGAATAGATCCTCTAGATATAAGAACCCCAGCCTAGGTATCCTATGAGTTTTAGGGATAAAACAAACAAATAAAGAGTAAGGGCTGCAGATCAAATCAGTGTCACAAGGGCACCTGGGTGGTTCAGTGGGTTAAGCCTCTGCCTTCAGCTCAGGTCATGATTCCAGGGTCCTGGGATCGAGCCCCACATCGGGCTCCCTGCTCAGTGGGAAGCCGGCTTCTCCCTCTCCCACTTGCCCTGCTTGTGTTCCCTCTCTTGGTATCTCTCTCTCTCTCTCAAATAATAAAGAAATAAAAATCTTTAAAAAAGAAATCAGTGTCACAAGTTTAAATTTTGTCATTCCCAAACCAAATTTCTAGACAAGGTCCCTTCCTGCCTAATAATAATAAAGTAAGTAGATCTCCAGTAAAGTCCTCTTGATTTCTTTTTGTCCAATCTATTCCACCCTTCTGGACTAGGCCTAGGTTGTGGTGTTTACAACTCTTGGTAGAGTCATGACCTTAGCACTCTTTCTATATTTAAGGAATTGCATGTGTGAGTATGTGTGTGTGAGATTTACTTGGATTGTGCTTATGGAATGGTGGTTTTTGAAAGCAACTGTATAGCACAGAAACATTAGAGTTTAAAATATATTGTTGGGTGAACAACCATTACGGTTTTTCCAGGACTGAGGAAGTTCATTAAAAGAGGGACTTACAGTTTCAAAACCAGGACAGTCTAAGAAAACCAGGACAAGTTGGTCTAGTTTTTAATGCTGCTATTTCTCTGACATCACTTTGCTTTGGATGTGGAATAGAATGAAGGTAGGAGGTGGAGAGAAAAGCAAAGTGACTTTTCTAACTGGCTCAAATTAAAAGGCAAACGCTGTTGTAAGGCAAAATTTTTTCCACCAGAAATAAGAAAGTACTTTCAAATTAAGGTGCCACTCAAAAGTGCCTCATGTGAAATAGCCGTGTTCTGGACATCAGTCCAACACAGCATGAACCCAAAAGAGAGTTTAAGAACACGGTCAAGTATAGATGCAAGGGCCTAAAGCTATGGAAACATCTGGTCTGAAGGGCAAATGGAAGTCATTGAATTACGTTGTGATCAGGTTGGAATGATCCAGAACAGGATACGAAGGTAGAGTACAAGGTGGATCCGGATGAGTGGTAGCCGCGTGGTGGTAAGCAACTGGGTGTTGGCAGCCTTTATGTGTGTGGCAGTAGCTATCTCTAGCCACAAGAGGAGGCCTTACAGATTAAAGGCAAGGGGGTGATGAACTTTCTAGAATTGTCTACACTTGATGAAATTTGGATGAACTGACCCCATATTTCCATTCGATTTTTATAATCTTTTGAAAATTCAGATTGCTAAAAAGAAGATGCTGCTCCTTCTTCTATTATTTTTTTTTTGTTAAAGATTTTATTTATTTATTTGACAGAGAGAGAGATCACAAATAGGCAGAGAGAGAGATGAGGAGAAGCAGGCTCCCTGCTGAGCAGAGAGCCCAATGCGGGACTCAATCCCAGGCCCCTGGGGTCATGACCTGAGCCAAGGGCAGAGGCCCAACCCACTGAGCCACCGAGGCGCCCCTCCTTCTTCTATTATTGACTCCACGTTTTCATTTCTAAACTAGGGATAAACCAAAATTCATAAGATTAACAAGAGGATTAAAGAAAATATAGCATCATGAATCATTTAGTACAGTTCTTAGCACATAAGAATTTTTCAGTAAATGGTAGCTTTTATTATGAAAAATTTTGAAACATACTTAATCTAGTCTTTCTAGACAAAAAAGTTTTTTTGTAACTTGTGAATTGTGAAATGAACTTTTTAAACTGGTAACATATCTCATAACAAGCCTATTGCCAAATTACAGATGCTAGGCACAGATATTTCTATTCTCCTTATAATGGTTTTTTGACATGACCTTAATTGCAATAACTTTTTCTCTTGTCCATAATTTAAATTTTCAGCAAACAAAGTTTGCATTGCATTTCTAATTGCTTTGTATGACATTCTCCCTTATATTTGGATTTATTACAGCAAATCCCATTGAGTCATTTGGGATATAACACTAAATCATATTAATGAAAGAAACCCAACTCACTGAACTTAAATCAGATGCTGTATAACCATAAATCATGACATGAAACAACTCCTAGTTTTTATTATTTGTAATTTATAGTAACTCTCATTTGGAATTTATTTTACTAATTTAAAAAATATATAATATTTCATAGCAAAGTAGAATGTAATAGAAGGTGATGAAATAGACTAGCTATTAAGTACATGGATTTTTGTAGACGAGCAGATTGCTTTAAGTCTTGGTTCCAACTGTGGAATCCTTCGGCAAGTTACAGATTGTAATTTATCTCAACCTCAGTTTCCTCGTCTCTACAGTAGGGAAAATCATGTCTACCTTATAGAGTATTGTCAATGAGGCTTAAGTGAAATGAGTCATACAAAGTATTTAGCACAGTAAAATATAACTTAATAAATGTAAGTTCTTTAGACTGCCACTACTGTCATTTAAACATCACAAAACAATCTTTTAACGTCTTTTTGGGTTTGTTTTTCTTTTTTTCCCTTTTTTTTAGAAAGGTAGATGAGAAAGGGAAATTTTTTTTTTTAATTTTATTTATTTATTTGACAGAGAGAGAGGGAACACAAGCAGGGGGAGCAACAGGCAGAGGGAGAGGGAGAAGCAGGCTCCCCGCTGAGCAGGGAGCCCGATGTGAGGCTCGATCCCAGGACCCTGGGATCATGACCTGAGCTGAAGGCAGATGCTTAACCGACTGAGCCACCCAGGAGCCCTTTGTTTCTCTTTATAGAAGTATAGCTTGACATTATGTTATCTTAGCTTCAGGTGTACAACATCGAGACTCAACAACTCTGTACATTACACTATGCTCACCACAAATGTAGCTACCATATGTCAACATACCACACCAAAGCCATTACTGTGTCATTGTAATAGCTTTCATCCTTGTGATTTATATATGGCATAACTGAAAGCCTATACTCCCCCTTCCTCCAACCCCCTCCCCTCTGGCAACCACCAGTTTGTTCTCTGTGTTTATGGTAAGATCCTCTTTTTGATGAGATATATTCTTTCTCTTCGAATCTGTTGTTTTGTCTGCTCATTTGACTCATGCATTTTTGAATATTAATCTTTATACCTTTTCTACTCTAGTATATTGGTCATTTAGACAGGAGTAATATTAAAAATATTTAATATAAAACTTGCCGTTAAGAATGGACACTGGCCTTAACTAATAAATGCCTTATCAGTACTTAGTGGCTCGGCACCTGCTTTTGGCATATGGCTGAAGGTTTGGCAGACATTCATAGGCATTTGAGAGGCCAAAGCTGACAGTATAATTAGGCCAAAGGATGTTTGACTATACGCACGTCCACAAAGATAAAAGTCTTATGATAGGCTATTTTGATGTAGTATTCTTTTTTTTTTTGATTATTCATTTCTATACTCAACGTGGGGCTTAAACTCATGACCCAAAGATCAAGAGTTGCATGCTCTTCTGACTGAGCCATCCAGGCACCCCTTGGTGTATTATTCTTTACTAAAATCCTTGGCCATGATACAGGGTTTCTGTTCCAGTTTTCTGTCCGTTACACTGAGTGTAGTGTTTGGTATGGCATTACTGTGTTACATACTGATGTGATGATATTTTAGCTTTCTTCACTAATTTAGGTAATAATTGTAGAAGCAGTAGATTGGCTGAAGATCGAAAAGGGACATGCGTGTCTCTATACCACCAAATCGTAACTCAATTAATTTCACTTCATAAACATTTTTGACCCACCTTGTACATGCAGATTAAGTATATTAATGTCCAAACCTAGTTTGACAATCCATGGTAATTTCAGATATTTAGGGATATTGGTATTGGTTCATAACCCTCCTGGGAACTTTCTAGGTGTAATCTGAAATCAGCACCCCTGTACATAGAGCACAGGGAGAAACCAAAGAAAAAGGCAGGCTATTCGAGGGTGGTAGGTGGCAGTTTCAATAATAGCAGTGGGAACTAACAGACAAGGCTTGTCTTCAGTGGCAACAAGACAACTGGATACCTATACCCACCCTCCAAATGTTAATAGTTTATAAAGAGACTCTAACTGGGCTCAGTCCTCTATACCATGAAGGTGTTCTCTGTTCCACATCACCATCTCGAGGCTATGATCATGGAGCAGACTCTGTGGGTGGGAAAGGTAACCAGAACCCACATTGTAAAGGGAGAGGGTGAGGCGCCTTTGACTGTCTCCGTCCAGCTCTTGGGTCAGTCTGTCACATCATTTTGATGACTTTATCCAACAAATGGGAAGATTCACCAATGCAAATTAACTACAAAATCATCTATAATGTAGAGCACATTGGCCTAGATCTGTCAAGAGCCACCACATAAAGAAGGATGCTTTGAAGATTTTATTTACTCATTTGAGAGAGAAAGAAAGAAATGAGAGCAGGGGGAGGGGCAGAGGGAGAAGCAGGCTCTAGGGAGCCTGACACGGGGCTTGATCCCAAAACCCTAGGATCATGACCCCAACCAAAGGCAGACACTCAACTGACTGAGCCACTCAGGTACCCCCAGGAAGGAACTTTTGAAAGAGAAACATGTATAAGGGAAGGAGCAGGAGGGAATGAGCGAAAGAAAGACCAACAAAATGGCACCATTTAAATCCCTATGGATCTTGTCCAGCCAAAAATCACTGCCTGGCTGAATATCCCTAGCCTTTAAGTTCTATAAGTTAATAAATGACTTTTTTTTTAGGGTTTTGCTTGAGCTATGTGGAATGGGGTTTCTGTCACCTATGACTTAGTCCTGGATGGTATTCCTGTGGACATGTCTGAAACACCTCTGTGTCTCTAGAAACTATATAGAAAATAATTATTCTTGAGTATATTTTTCAAAATTTTATTTTCAATAAGTGAAAGAAGTTTGAAATACTTTTAGAAAGAAGAAATAGTGGGCACCTGGGTTGCTTAGTTGGTTAAGCACTTTGGCTCAGGTCATGATCCTGGAGTCCCAGGATTGAGTCCCACGTGGGGCTTCCTGCTCAGCGGGGAGTCTGCTTCTCCCTCTGACCGTCCTCCCTCTCTTGTTCTTTCTCTCTCTCTCTCATTCTGTCTTTCTCCAATAAATCAATAAAATCTTTTAAAAAAATAGAAAGAAGAAATAGAGCCATTGGGAAAGAGTTCATTAATGGAAAATGTAAGAAAAAATATGTTCAAAAACATAGTTGAGCAGTTAGCCTTAGAATGGTATTGAACTAACCTTGTTTCCGTTCCTGTCCCAGAAACAACCACTGTGGCTTGAGATATAAAATGTTCTGGATGGGGATGACTAAAACTGAACTGAGTATAGTAGGAGTGGCTCCCCACTGGGAAAAGAAAAAAAAAATACAAAAGATTTGAAAATCAATGCTACAGAACGTAGTTCAGCAAAGTTTTTTTGTATAAAAAGCTAAATAGAAAATATTTCAGGTTTTGTGGGCCTTCGAGTCTGTTCTAACATCTCAGCTCTCCCTTTGTAGTATGAAAAGAGCCATAGACAAAAGTAAATGAGTGGGCTTAGCTTTCATGCACGAGCACTTTATAGAAACAGACAAGGGACTGGATTTGGTCAGTGGGCTGTAGTTTGCCAACCACTGTCTAAGAAGGTTAGCAGTAACCTTTTATAAAAAAATATTGAGAAAGCGAGAGCATGACTAGGGGAGGGGGGGAAGGGACAGAAGGAGAGGGAGAAGCAGGCTCCCCACTGAGCTTGGAGCTGGATCCCAGGACCCCTGGGGTCATGACCTGAGCCAAAGGCAGATGCTTAATTGAGGGAGCTACCCAAAGTCATAGAAAACAGAACAGTTATGAAAATATTCCATCTCAATCTTTTAGTATATGTCCATCAACCAAGATTTATAGAGCTCTGCCCCCTAACCTTTGATACATTCACCACTGGAATTTCATGAGGTGATTATAGGTGGCACAAGGTAAATATCTAAAATTTTTAATGGTTTTACTCACACTTAAAATGCACGTTTTAACATATCACTGCTTATTACAGGGCTAAGGAAAAGAAAGTGGGTTGATTTAAAACAAACAAAATGCCACATAAATGACAGAAATTGGAAACCACTCAAGAACATTATTCTCCAGTGTTCGTAGTACAGTACCTGTAGATCTTCCAGATAGGCTTTTTCAAATTACACCTTTTTTTTTTTTTAAGATTTTTTTCCATTTATTCGACAGACAGAGATCACAAGTAGGCAGAGAGGCAGGCAGAGAGAGAGGAGGAAGCAGGCTCCCCGCCGAGCAGAGAGCCCGATGCCGGGCTCAATCCCAGAACCCTGGGATCATGACCTGAGCTGAAGGCAGAGGCTTTAACCCACTGAGCCACCCAGGCACCCCTACCCCTCCTCTCTTATTCATTCCTTCATGCCTCACACTCTCCCCAGCCAAAAGGATTCTTTTTGTTGGTAAGTACAGTATGGTATTGTAAATATATTTTCTCTTCCGTATCATTTTGTTCATATTTTCTTTTTCTAACTTGCTTTGCTATTAGAATACAGTATACATATAGCATACAACTATAACAAACGACTGTCTGTTTTCAGTATGACTTCTGGTCAACAGTAGGGTACTAGTAGTTAAGTTTTGGGGGAGTCAAAGTTATGAGCTGGATTTTTGCTACATGTGCATTGGTGTTCCTAACCCCTCTTGTGCAAGGGTTAACTAATTATTTTAGGCATTTCTGTCACCCAATGAATCTTGATTCTATTCTCTGTTATGGAACATTTATTCAATAACTTGGTGGGGAAGATGTCAGAAGGGAATGTCTCTTATTGATCTCCCATCCTCTGGTCTCTTCATCTAAATAATTTTGTACGCTTCCTAAAGTACAAATCTAACATGCCATGCTCAAGCATACCCCACAGACCTACATTACCTATTAAATAATCTCTAAATTCATAAATACAGCATTGAAGACCTTTGGTAGTCTGCTTCTACCTAATGATAGGTACTTATATTCTATCCCTTTTCTTCATATTCCCTGTACTCTGGTGTACCCAAGTACCCCACAATTTCATTATACAACAAGTTCTGCCCCTTTTACCCAATTCCTATCAGTTTTGAATGATGAAATAAATGATGCTGGATCCACAGAATGGAATACTTTGTGGCAATTCACATGATGATTGACAAAAGATTATAAACTTCATTTATTCGTGTATATAACTAATCTTACAGAGCATTTCATATATGCCAGAAACACTGTCACATGTTGAGACAGACACAATTGATGCCTTTAGGAAGCTTATGGTAGATGGAAATAGTCAGGCATGGAGGAACTCAGAGGAGGTATGCTGAGTGAACAGTAATTGTGGGATGCGGAAGACATTTAACCTAGTCTAATGGTAAAAAGCTTCTTGGAGGTAGCCATGTTGAAGTCATGGTTGACCCACAGAAAAACAGTGATTCTCAAACTTTTTGGTTTCAGGACCCCTTTACATTCTTAAATATAATGAAGGGCCTCAAAGAGCTTTTGTCCGTGTGGGATATATAACTGAGTTCAGTATACTGAATAATAATTGTATATCTGGCTATGTAAGAGCCAGATAAACACATTTGTTCTCTGCCTTTGGTCAGGCTAAGGGGAAATAAAATATGCTCAGTATGCTCATATATGTACATATATATGTGCATATAATTCAATACTACTGTATTAAACAATAATTTAAAATGAACTAGAAATTAAAATTGAAATTTGAAAATAGAAATTAGAGACAATAAAAATACTAACTAGAAATTATAAACGTGTTAAGATACACATTTTATGAAAAATATGTTTTCCACACCACAAAAAAATTTGGTGAGGAGGTTGGAATCGTATTATATTTTTGTTAATTTCTTTACTATGCAGTTTAATAGGACACTGCTCAGTTTTCAGATCTGCCTGTCAGTTTAATCTTTTGTGATGGGCTATTTTGGTTGAAGAGTATAAAGAGAAGGGTATAAAGAGAATCCAGCCTCATACAGATACATAGTTGTAAAATGGAGGTGTAATTTAATAGCCTTTTCAGATAATGGTAGATACTCCTTTTTGACACTACATCAGAACTCAACAAGTGGTAATTTCTCACAGGTTAGTTCCAATGTAGAATGTGAAACTATCAATGAACTTCTCATAGTCTGTTACATTAAAATTATTTGGTCTACTTTTCACTTTGAATGTATCTTTCATGCGTGGTTTTGACCTTGTGGATCCCTTGCAAAGAACTCTAGAATCCACGGGGACCCTATAATCACTCTAAAACAGCCTACTAGAATGAGAGTTACTTTGGTGTTTTAGAGATGGCAAGGATAGAAGAAATATTTCAATGGTCATAAAAGCAAAGGGAAAATGCTTAGGTTAAGGTGTTACTGAGAAAACAAGGTGTAATGGCCATGACAGGATATCAACACTTTAAAGGAAAATGATTGACAAAGAATAAAATCTGTTAAGGAAATTATCCAGCATGTTAACAGCAGTTCTTTGCAAGTCATTTCCTGCCCTTTTTACATTTAACTTTTCTACCTTCAACAATGTGCTGGTTATTACTTTGAAAATTGATGAAAAATAAAATCCCAAGTATCTTTTACAATTCTGCTTATAAGTTATGTCCTTGATGAAGCCCCTTTTCTCAACCCCTCCCCATGTAGATGTCCTTTGTCCTTATTTAGTACTTTCTTAAGCTTCATTTGTACTATCCCACTGGACTTTCAATCATTTGTAGTATATTACAAGGATGTTTCTACAAATTGTACCAGTTGTATTCCCTGGAGTGTAGAGAACTGGCTCATCTTCCCAGCACTGTGCACAGTTCCTTACATTGACAAAAGGGCTCTGGGCTCCTGACTGGCTCAGTCAAAAGAGCATGTGACTCTTGATCTTGGTGTTGAGTTCAAGCCCCACATTATGTGTAGAGTTTACCTAAATAAATATTTTTTTAAAAAAAATTAGAAAAAAGCCAGGGCTCAACAAAATTGTTCAGAAATGGAAATCCTAAGTATTTCACACATTTTAAATGATATTTAAATGTTGTTACCAAATAACAAACAACTACCCTAGAAAGTTTGGGAAATTGAGAAAACTATAGGTAATTCCCGGTTGACAGCAGATGTTTTGCAATTTGTAATTGATGTAGCTTTCAAATCCTGGATCTGCTATGTGCTTATTACTACTTCCATGTGGTCATAATCAAATCTTCTAAACATTATGATTCTCAGTTTCCCCATCTATGGAACAGAGGTCATAATCATCCCTCCCAGCATTGTTGTGCGGAAACAATGAAATAATGTACATAAAACTCCTGGTTTATAGTAATACTTGATGAATATTAGCTACTTATTATTATCTATAACCATTCATCCAGAAATTCACAAATTCATTGTAATGAATGCATGCTCTAGTATGTTTAGAGTCACTGGGCTCTTAATAATCCCGTTTCTGTTAATCACCTTTGAAAGACTGTACCGATGATTGAATTGGTTTGAGTTGATTCAACCTTCGGGCTATAATGTTATAAGCAATCTGGAGTGGTGGCAAGACATTCAGATAAACAAGGGAAGAGCCCAATTACCAGCAATTCTTTCATTAGAAAGCTGTCACTCATACTGTGATTTTTTGTTACATTCATTAACGGTAACACTAAATGACATAATCTGTATTTTGCTTGGGGAGCACGTTCTGGGGCTGCCTCAGCAGAATTGAATATCTACATAAGAGCCAAATAAACACATTTGTTCTCTGCCTTTAGTCAGGCTAAGGTGAACTAAAATATGCTCAATATCTAAAAATGATTCCACTTACCTTCTTAAAGGACCAGGGAGTTTCCCAACTAATTATGGGTTGTTTTTACTATATAACACTATGTCCAGAGAATGCACTGGAAGCTGGTGGAAGATTCTTATTGAAGGATTAGGCCACTAATGGTCATCAATGCCCTGTTTTCATTTTTTTGATGTTCACAACAGCCCCAACACTGCCAGAGCTAAGCTACCTATTCTTTTTCTTTTTAATCCATTGATCTACATATCTTTTAAAAAAGATTTTATTTATTTTTTTGACAGAGAGTGACATAGCGAGAGAGGGAACACAAGCAGAAGGAGTGGGAGAGGGAGAGGGAGAGGCAGGCTCCACATAAAGCAGGGAGCCCAACCTGGGGCTTGATCCCAGGAACCTGGGATCATGACTTGAGCAGAAGGTAGATGCTTAACTAATGAGCCCCCCAGGTGCCCATCTTTATTATTTTAAGCAATATATTGTTGTTTTACTGTATAATCTTATACGCTAGCTATTCTATACCAAGAAGAAGAGAAAGAGTTTTCCCTGTTTCATCTTATGGTGTACACATCTCCTTCTGATCCACAAACTATTTCCCTGGCTATGACACCTTGAATTTTTGTGTTCCCAGGGACTAAATTGTATATGAGAATATCCAAGGACCAGAGTTACCAGCCCCTTTGATTGTTCTCTCTCGATCAGGTTTGTGCCTCTCATGGTGGCACTTTGCCTAAGCTTTCTGGAGGATGCTGAATGTCCTATGTCCTGAAATTACCTACTTATGAATCCCTGTGCCAATCAAAATTTGCATTTCCTTGACACAGCTTATCTTATTTATGAATCAAGGAAAGGTATAATTTTGAATTCATTCACCCTGATATGTCAGTGACTGAGAATTCCTTATCCTCACAGATTGCTTTGCTGGCCTAAGGTGAACTCATCCATCCAACGTTCTTCCTATGTGCGAACCCTTTGCTATGGGTCTTTTAAATCCCAGTTCTCCAGGAGCCTATACTCTTGAGGGTAGAAAAGACAAATATAGTTGTTAATATAGTATAATGTGGTACTTGCAATGATAGAGATACAATATTTTATAGCAAAAGGGTACCTAACTTGATCATAAGGAGTCGAGTAAAGTGACTTGAAGGAAAAGATGTGAACTGTATGGGAGAAGATGGATTCAACCACATAAAATGGAGAGCCTTGAGCCAATAGAGCCGAGAAAGAACATTGTGTGTGACAAAAACTATAATCACTTCAGAGATAAATAAATTATTAAGGAATGAAACAGGAAGACAGAAGGCAGGGGATAGAAGACTTTCTTTTTTCTTTTTTTTTTTTTTAAAGACTTCACTCATTTACGAGAGAGAGAGAGAAACAAAGAGAGAGAACATGAGTGAGAGGGAGAAGCAGACTCCCCACTGGGCAGGGAGGCTGATGTAGGATTCAGTCCCAGGACCCTGAGATTGTGACCTGAGCCAAAAGTGGACACTTAGCCAACTGAGCCACTCCCTTCTCCCATATCTTCAATTATCTCCTTCTCTGCAAGGCTTTTTCTTCAGCCTTACGAGTACGCTTTCTCATCACCCTCTGATCAAAGCCAAAACTTTTTTCTGACATGAGAAAGTCTTCTATCGGCGATGCCTGGGTGGCTCAGTTGGGAATGTGCTGAGAAAGATGGAAATGGATAGGAATCAAGAGCGCAGCTGAAAAGGTTGCCTCTGCAGGAAGAACTTGGTCTTCTGGACTTTGTGCTTCTGTGAATAGCTATTAAAAATCAATTTTCATATACTGCTTGGTTACAAGACCTGCCTTCTTCCTTCTCTTCCATTTCCTGCCTTTGCCTTAGCCCTTTTAGCTCAATCCCCAAATTGTATCCTTGCCTAATGTATAGTATGATAGATCCTGTGGAAATGGACCAGATTGTCCTCTCTGTAAGGTATTTGATATGTACCAGTAGCATCTGAGTGGCAGTTGACAATTTACAAAGCCTTTTCATATCCATTATCTCTCAACAGCCCTGCAAGGCAGGCAGAAAAGCTGTGTCCATTTAATTCACTTACCCAATATCAAATCACTTAAAATGAGTAACTGTCATTGCTTCAACTAGAATCCAGGCCTTCTAATTCAATATGCCTTTTGCTGTACTCCAATATTCATTCTAAGCTTTGTGTATCAATGAATGGGCTGTACAGGTGGATAAAAAGTCAAACCCATGATCTAAACATTTGGAGCACAGTTCTATAGCCAATCAGTCTCCTATGCCATTTTAGCATAGAGTCATCATAAATAAATGAACTTAGTGTTTTCCATATGAAATGGGAAGGAGAACTTCATTTCACCCCAGGCATCTTTGTAGACAGTGCATCTAGAAACATCCTTTTCCCCCTCATTTATTCTTGAATGATCTTGTAGGTAACCCAGACAATCTGATTTTTCTCTTTTCTCCTTACTACCCTTTGGGCCATCATCTCATATAGAATCCAAGTGAAGAAATATACTATATTAAGCAGGAGGTAGTATATATATCAGTAGTTTTGTGAAGGCTTAGGATTCAAATGGGTTCGCGTTCAAAGCTCAAATCCACATTGGGTCTGTAGAATTTCTGTACCTTACACTCTTGATCCTTAGGACAGTTAAGACCTTACTCTATGTATTAAGCCTGGGGCTCTACTAAAATATATGAAGTACATGAATAGGGGCAAAGTGAGCTATTTTATTAAAGGGCCCACCTCTGGGTTATATACTGCAAACTTTCTATCATTTAGTTAGCTGTCTGCCATGGACAGTACCTCAGATAAGATGGCATTGAAGACAAAATTAGGGTCATTAAGTTATTCAAACCTTCCTCAATATATCATGTCCTCTTAGGCTTTTTTTTTTTTTTTTTCATCTTTGTGCAGTTGTAGTCACAAATTTAGTCTCTTTCTCTGTTTGCTGATTGTTACTCATTCTGGCCATGTAGATGCTACATTTTAATTTTCACTCTCAGTCCCTAACACTGATTTAGTAGAATAATACGCCTCTATTTTCCACTTAGAGTTGACACTCTCCCAGTATTTTTGCATTCCCTCGACATTTTCCACTTTCTACATTAACCTGCTATGTGACCTTCTGAAATTTTCTTTTTCTCTTCTGCCATTTGTATTAAAAGGTGGTGCCATTGTCTTTATTCCCTGGACTCATTGCAGTGTTTGCATTTCAGCTGGCTAGTTCACTCCGGCTGCCAGCTGGAAGTGGATCTGAAGATTACGGGGAGATGTGTCAGGCGGAGGCTGTCCTTGCATTTTCTTGAGAGCGGGGACCGGTAAAGGGTTTGCCAGGCATAGCTGAGCCCAATTAGGATATGAGTAATAAAATGCTGCTGTTGGCAAACATGCCTACAGTAATAGTGTACTTAAAGGCTATTCACACAGGGACTGAGAAAGATGATCAAACTATTTCTCCTTATATGTGCATTTGAAAAAGTCTATTGACCTTTAGGAGAGAAAGTCTATTGTATGAATGTGTGTGATTACCAGGGTCCTGGGCCTAGTAAGTGTTTTCAGCCATTTTTTTCTACCCTGTACATCGTTTCTTCTTGCTCTCTACATATGTTGCTTTTGGGGAGGTATCCATGTACCCAGTAGGGAGCCATATTCATGAGGTGTTTGACTTTCCTCATAGTGTACCTTTAGATGTGCAAAGAAGTGCTCGTGCCTCATTTATTCATAGTCATCTCTTCATTCAACAACTATTTACTAAGTACTGCATCGATTTCAGGCTTTATATTCTAGGCTGGTGATTTAACAGTCAACAGGTTTACATAGTACTTGCCCTCCTAGAGCTAAGTTAAGGAAGAGGGTGCTCTGCCAGAGAATATGAGGATAAATCCATTTGAGCTACAGTAGTCAGGTAGGATCTCTCTCTTAAAAAGAAAAGTGACATTTTAGCTAACACTGACACCTAAATGCAAACCAGTTATTAAAGCAAAAACAAACGGATTTTGAGGGAATATGGTGGCATAGGAGGACCTTACGATTACCTCATTCGATGAATACAACTAGATAATACTCACATCAGTGCAATTAACCCAGAGAATGACCCAAAGACTGATAGAAGCAGACTCTCCATGCAGACAAATATAGAAAAGAGGCCTCAACAAAGAGGATAAGTAGGGCAGAGATATGGTCAGGAACTTAAAGGACCAGCAAGATTGTCCACAGGTATGATGCTATTGGGGAAAAGAGGGGTGAGAAACAGATTTCACACAGGGGATCCCCCAGGGGAAAGACAAATCCCCATAACACTTGGCTTCAAAAACCAGAGGTCCTGAATTTCGTGAGTTCTTACTATCAGTGGGCCTTAAAATATGGAACTTTGAAAATCAGCAGGCTTAGCTCTGGGAGAGCCAGGACGTTAAGAGGAAACTGAGTCCCCACTCCTAAATAGAAAGCACAGTGGACAGCCCACGGAGATACAGCATAGAAGCAGTGGTTTGAACAACACCTGCAGCACATGGGAGGGAGAGTTGTTTACTAATCTCAGAGCACGTGCTCTGGGATGAGAGATCATTGGGAGAGTTCTCTAAGAACAAACAGCTGGCAGGCTTCCTGCCACCCTGCCCAACATAAACACACGGACACTTGCTGAAACCAGCACAACACCCACAATAACTAACGTGCTAACAGTGCCGGCCCTCCTGCAGACACACCCCCCTTCCACCAGCCCTCCTCCCTGCTCCCCTCCCTCAGCAGACCTATGCAAGCCTTGCTATAATGCTGTGTGATCCCTCCACTCGTGTGTGTGGATTTGACTCTTCCTATACACTGTTGGCCAGAGCCTATTCAAAGCAATACCATAAGCCTGGTAGTTTATGAACAGCCCCAATAAGGGCCAGCACTACTTCAAAGTGACTCCTGCCTGGAAGAGGGACAGATAACCACACACAATAAAAGGAATGCAGGCTCAGCAGTGGGCCTGGGGCAGACAGGTTGTCTGATTGCAGGACCCACCCACAAACGAATATATCTTGGGACAAAACAGGGAAAGCACTCTGCAGTTTGGTGCTATTGCATTTGAATTTCTGGCAAATGCCTGGTCACTTAACTCAAGCCCAATGCAGTCCCAGACTGGCCCACTAACAACACAGGGAACAAACCTGGTCTTTAATAAGCAGAGAGAACCATTGCAGATGACTGAAGGAATAAGCAGCTCAGCCACAACCACAACAGCAGGGTGCATGCAACACACATAGAAGACATCCCTGAAGCACCAGGTTCTGGTGAACAGGGGATTTTGCACTACATGGCACTACAGGACCTCTTCTTCATAAGGCCATTACTTTCAAGAGCAGCGGAATTCACTAACACATAGACTTTCCTAACACATAGAAATAGACACAGAGAGTTAGACCAAATGGGGAGAACGGAATATGTCTCAAATGAAAAAAACAGGACAAAATCATATCAGAAGAGACCAAAATAAAATGGAGCTAAGTAATTTGCCTGATAGAGGATTTAAAGTAATGGTCATTAAGATGCTCAAGGGAATTGAGAAAAGTGTGGAGAACCTCAGTGAAACCCTTAACAAAGAGACAGAAAACATGAAAAAGAACCAATCAGAGATGAAGAACTCAATAAGTAAACTGAAAATTGCACTAGATGGAATGACAGTAGACGAGAGAAAGTAGAAGAATGGATCAGTGACCTAGAGCACAGAGTAATGGAAAGCAATCGAGCCGAATAGGTGAGGGGGGGAAAACAATACATAATGAAAATAGACTCGGGGAACACCATGGAGGGTTATAACATTCATATTATCAGGATCCCAAAAGAAGAGAGAAGAGTGGCCAAAAATTTCTCTGAAGAAATAATAGCTGAAAACTTCCTAAACCTGTGAAAGAAAACAGAAATCCAGATCCTGAAGGCACTGAGATTCACCCAACAAAATCAACCCAAGAAGATCCATACCTAGACACAGAATAATTAAAATAGCAAAAAGTAGTTATAAAGAATTTTAAAAGCAGCAAATAAAGACCCTTGTGTATAAGGAGAACCACGTAAGTCTATCGGCAGAAACTTTGCAGGCCAGAATACAGTGGCATGATATATTCAAAGTGCTGAAAGGAAAAAATCTGCAGCCAAAAATACTCTATCTGGAAAGGCTATTATTCAGAATAAGAGGAGAGATCAAGATTTTTCCAGGCAAACAAATGGTAAAGGAATTCATTACCACTAAACCAGCCCTACAAGCAATGTTAAAAGGCATGCTTTGTGTGGAAAGGAATGACTATTAGAGTAAGACATATAGGAAGCACAAAAGCAGTAAAAATAAGTATATCTATTTAAAAAAAAATCAGTCAAGGAACTCCTTTTACAAAAAAAAAAAATGCAAAGTATGATATCCTATGCCTAAAATGGGGTGAGACATTAAAGATGGGTTGAAACTTAAGCAACCATCAAATTAATATAGAATGCTATATACAGAAGATGTTACACACAAACTGAATGATAACCATGAACTAAAAATCAGTAATACATGTGCTATAAATAGAAAGGAATCCAAGTATATCAATAAAGAAAGCCAGAAAACCATGAGAGAAGAGAGTAAAAGGAGGGATTATAGAAGAACTACCAAAAGAACTATAAACGAGTAACTAAATGGCAATAAGTACATACCTATCAATAATTACATTGAATAAAATGGACTAAACTTTCTAATCAGAAGACATGGTTATTGCACTTTTATCCATTCCATCACTCTATCTATATGCTGCCTACAAGAGACTCATTTCAGACCTAAAGACAAATACAGATTAAAAGTGAAGAAATGGCAAAGTAACGTGCAAAAAGATGCAAAAAGAAAGCGAGGGTCATGATACTTATATTGAATAAAACAGATTTTAAAATAAAGGCTTGGGCTCTCTGCTAAGTGAAAAGTCTACTTCTCTCTCTGCCCCTCACTCTGCTCCTACTCTCTCTCAAATAAATAAATAAAAATCTTCCGGAAAAAAAGAGGGAAGTTTATAGCAATACAGGTCTACCTCGAAGCAAGAAGAATCTCAAATAAACAACCTAAATTTACAACTAAAAGAGCTAGAAAAAGAAGAAATAAAACCCAAAACCAGTAGGAGGATGGAAATAATGAAGTTTAGAGCAGAAATAAACGGAACAGATCAATGAAACCAAGAGCTAGTTCTTTGAAAAGATCAACAAAATTAATAAAACCTTAGCCAGTCATTGGGGAAAAAAAAGGGTGAGGAGTCAAATAAACAAAATCACAAATGGATTTGGAGAAATAACAAATGACACCACAGAAATACAAAGAATTATAAGAGAAGATTATGAAAAATTATATGTCAACCAATTGGACAACTTGGAAGAAATTGTAAATTCCTAGAAACACCTTACTTCCCAAAACTGAATTAGGAAGACTAGAAAATTTGAGCAGACTGATTACCAATAATGAAATCAAATTAGTAATCAGAAACTCCTAACAAAAGTCCAGAACCAGGTGGCTTCACAACTGAATTCTTCCAATCACTTAAAGGATAGTTAATGTCTCTTCTTCTCAAACTATTCCAAAAAAATAGAAAAGGAAGGAAGTCTTCCAGATTCATTCTATGAGGCCAGAATTACTCTGATACCAAAGCAAAACAAAACAAAACCAAAAGAGAGAGAGAGAGAGAGAGAGAAAACTATAGGTCAGTATCTTTGATGAACATAGATGAAAAAAATCTTCAACAAAATATTAGCAAACCAAATCCAATGGTGCATAAAAGAATCATTCCCCATAATCAAGTGGATTTTTTTTTAAAGATTTTATTTATTTATTTGACAGACAGAGATCACAAGTAGAGAGGCAGACAGAGGTAGGGGGCAGCAGGCTCCCCACTGAGCAGAGAGCCCGATGCGGGGCTCGATGCCAGGACCCTGAGATCATGTCCTGAGCCAAAGGCAGAGGTTTAACCCACTGAGCCACCCAGGGGCCCCAATCAAGTGGAATTTATTCCTAGCATGCAAGTGTTTCATTATTTGCAGATCATTCAATGTGACCTATTACATCAAGAAGAGAAAGTATAAAAACCGTATGATCATTTCAATAGATGCAGAAAAAGCATTTGACATTCATGAGGAAAAACCCTCGACAAAGTAGATTTTGAGGGAACATACCTCATCATAATAAAGGCCATCTATGAAAAACCCACAGAGAACATCATCCTCCATGGTGAAAGACTGAGAACTTTCCCACTAAGTTCAGGAACAAGACAAGGGCATCTACAATCACCGCCTTTATACAACATAGTACCAGAAGTCCTAGCCATAGTGACAGAAAGAATAAAAGGCATCAAAATTGGTAAGAAAGAAGTAAAGCTATCTGCAGATGATATACTAGTATATATAGATCATCCAACAAGACTCTCCCCCCCCCCCCCAAAAAAAACCTTACTAGAAATTTTAAATTCAGTAAGTTCTCAGGATACAAAATATACAGAAATCCATTGGAGTTCTATACACTAGTAATGAAGCAGAAGGAGAAACTAAGAAAACAATTCTATTTACAAGTGTTTCAAAAATAATAAAATTCCGGGGCACCTGGGTGGTTCAGTGGGTTAAGCCTCTGCCTTCGGCTCAGGTCATGATCCCAGGGTCCTGGGATCGAGCCCCACATCAGGCTTTCTGCTCAGCAGGGAGCCTGATTCTCTTCCTCTCTGACCCTGCCTCTCTGCCTACTTGTGATCTCTCTCTGTCAAATAAATAAATAAAATCTTTTAAAAAAATAAAATAAAATTCCCAGGAACAAACTCAACAAAGTCACTGAAAACTATAAAACAATGATAAAAGAAATTGAAGATGACACAAACAAATAGATAACCTGTCTGGAAGAACAAATACTGTTAAAATGTTTATACTACCCAAAGCAATCTACAGATATAATGCAATCCCTATCAAAATACCAATAGCACTTTTTCAAGTAGAGCAAACAACCTTGACATTTGTATGGAACCACAAAAGACCCTGAGTAGCCAAAGAAATCTTTAAAAAAGAACAAAACTGGAGATATCACAATCACAGATTTCAAGTTATATCACAGATCTGTGGTAATGAAAACAGTTTGGTATTGACACCAAAAGATAAACATAAATCAGTGGAGGAGAATGGAGAGCCTAGAAAAAAACCTAAAATTAAAAGGTTAATTAATCTTCAACAAAGGTAAGTATATTTAGTGGGAAAAAGACATTCTCTTCAACAAATGGTGTTTGGAATATTGGACAGCCACACGTAAAAACATTGAAACTGGACTACTCTCTTACATCATACACAAAATTAAACTTAAAATGGATTAAGGGCCTAAAAATTTGACCTGAAACCATAAAAATTCTAGAGGAGAGCACAGGTAGTACTTTCTCTGACATCTACTGTAGCAACATTTTTCTAGATATTTCTCCTTAAGCAAAGGAAATGAAAGAAAAATAGCCCATGGAGAATACATCAAAATAAAAACCTTCTGCACAGCCTAGGGAACTATCAAGAAAACTGGAAGACAGCCTGCTAAATGGGAGAAGATATTTGCAAATGACGTATCTGATAAAGGGTTAGTATCCAAAATCTATAAAGAATTTCTACAACTCAACACCAAAAAGACAAAATGGGCAGAAGACATGAGTAGATACTTCTTCAAAGAAGACATCCAGATGGCCAGCAGACACATGAAAAGATGCTCAACATCCCTCATCTGCAGGGAAATGCAAATCAAAACCACAGTGCAATATCACCTCACACCTGTCAGAATGACTAAAATCAAAACTCAATTAAAAACAAGTGTTGGTGAAGATGTGGAGAAAAAGGAATCCTCATGCACCATTGAAGGGAATGCAAACTGGCACAGCCACTATGGAAAACCAGTATGGGGGTACCTCAAAAAACTAAAAACTACCATATGATCCAGTAATTCCACCATTGGCTCTTTACCCAAATGATTTGAATATTAGGGATGCCTATGTTTGTTTCAGCATTATTTACAATAGCTAAAATACGGAAGCAGCTCAAGAGTCCACTGATAATAGATGAGTGGGTAAAGAAATGGTAGTATATATATATGTAGTGGAGTATTAGTCCTAAAAAGGACTAAAAGGCAGAGAGGCAGGCAGAGAGAGAGAGAGAGAGAGGAGGAAGCAGGCTCCTTGCTGAGCAGAGAGCCCAATGCGGGGCTCGATCCCTGGACCCTGGGACCATGACCTGAGCTGAAGGCATAGGCTTAACCTACTGAACCACCCAGGTGCCCCAAAAAGGACTGAAATCTTGCCATTTGCAAAAAGGTGAATGGATCTGGAGAGTATAATGCTAAGTGAAATAAATCAATCACAAATACCATATGATTTCATTCATATGTGGAATTTAAGAAACAAAACAAACACTTTTAGAAAAGAGACAAACCAAAAAACCGAGTCCTAACTATAGAGAACAAACAGATGGTTACCAGAGGGGATGTGGCGGGGGGGGGGGGGGGGGGGGGGGAAATGATGAAGGGAATTAAGAATATACCTAACACCATGAACACTGAGTAGTGCACAGAATTGTTGAAATGCTATATTGTACACCTGAAAGTAATATGACACTACATTTACTGGATTTAAAATAAAAGAAACCAGAATAAAATAAATAAATAAATAAAATTTAATAAAATTAAAAGTCCCAGACAGAGGGAACAGTATATGAAAATGTTTGACGATTATGAGGATCACAGAAAGAGTCATTTGAGCTGCGATAGAGTGGGTAATGTAGGTTAGAGGAGAGGAGGAATGTAAAAACCTAGATAGGAGCCGGAGTTTCAGGGCTGTGTTGATCATAAAAAACGTAAATTTTATTATTTGTACACTGTGCTAAAAATCTGGGAAGTTTTTAAATTCTCAATTAGAAAAAATTATTTGAATTCAATGTAGGTAACATAGAGTGTATTATTAGTTTCAGGGGTAGAATTCAGTGATTCATCGGTTGCCAATAACACCCAGTGTTCATTTTATCCAGTGCCCTCCTCAATACCCATCACCCAGTTACCCCCATCCCCCCATCTATGTCCCTCCCCTCCAGCAACCGTCAGTTTGTTTCCTAGAGTTAAGAGTCTCTTATGGTTTGCCTCCCTGTTTTTACCTTATTTTATTTTTCCTTCCCTTCCCCTACGTTTATCTGTTTTGTTTCTTAAATTCCACATACGAGCGAGATCATACAGTATTTGTCTTTCCCTGCCTGACTTATTTCGCTTAGCACAATATCCTCTAGTTCTGTCCTCCTTGTTAAAAGGGGTAGTATGACCCATATATATGAGCCATCTATTTACTGACTCATTCTGGGTACACATATGTGTCCTTTCTAATTTCCATTTCTTTTAGTACCTTGGTTACCTGCATTAGGTAGGGTATGCTCCTTTTTTCCAATGTTCTGTGTCCAGGAGGGCTCTAATCGCAAACCTGACCCCCACAGTTTTGGCTGCTATCCTTGGTAGAAGAAACAGGATTATTGGTTCTTGTGTTCTGATACTACAGTATTGTCACTGGTGTTACAGGTTGCCATGGGCTCTTTGTAATTTCTGTTCCCAAACAAGGACGTATAGATAGTGCTTTTTAGTCAGAACTCTCACACTCTGCCCATTGTCCCGTGTCTTAGTCAATACCCACTTCCTTTATGAAATCTGTCCTCTTACCCCTGACTCAAGTTAGTTTCTTTACCTGGGTACCCAAATAGTGCTGCTCATATCTGTTCTTCAGCTGTCTGTTATCCTCTAATGTCACGGTCACAAATCATCAGCAAATGAAAAAGATTTGGCCTGTAGGTATGTTTCATTTGGCCCATCAGAATTTAAAAATAAAATAAACTTCGTTTCCATTGCATCACAGAAAAATCCCAATTTCCTTCTTTTCTAGACTTATGAAGAAGTAGAAACTGAGTTTGCATTCCAACATGACAAAAAGTAGTTAGAAACCAGCTGAGTAGCTTCTTTCCCATTTAGACGTGCATGTGTTCTTCTCAACACTTCCGTTAAACCTGTTTCCTTATATATATTACCTGCTAGGAATTGTAGTCATGAAAATTTGTGTTATTAGCTTTAATACCATGAAACAAGGTCTTTAATATACTTCCAGTGCCTAGAACAATGCTTATCATGTTGTTGGATCAATAAGCACTTGCTAAGTTACTGAATATTATGTGCAAAATTATATGTGCAAGTTCTTTGAAGAAAAGATCATTCTCTAGGTCTATCAGTATAACCCACAGCATTAATATATTGCCCTGGTGATATTAGGTACTCCACTAATTTTTTGATAGGTTAGATATACTGAAGAAATGCTCATAGTCAAGATTTTATTTGAAGTGTCTTGAACTATATATTGGATATAATTTTTTATTATTTTAAGTAATCACTACACCCAACATGGTGCTCAAACTCATGATCCCGACATCAAGAGTCATGTGTTCTTCCAACTGAGCCAGTCAGGTGTCCTTCTATTGATATAATTTTAAGAAACAATAATTTCCAAGTTTTATACAATAGAGCAATGAACTATTAGGAAATTTAAGGGTTTTTTTTTTTAAAGGTGTATTTGAGAGGGAGCACGCACACACAGGAGTGTGGAGGGGCAGAGGGAGGTAAAGAAACTTAAGTAGACTCCATGCTGAGTGCATAGTTGGACTAAGGCTCAAACTTACAACCCTAAGATCATGACCTGAGTTGAAACCAAGAGTCTGATGCTTAACTAACTGTGCCACCTCAGTGCCCCAGGAAATTGAGCTTCTAATCCCAATTCTGAGACTTTCTCATTGTGTGACCATGGACAACTGATAATTTACTAACTCCTTAGCATACTCATCTGTTAAAAGGTACTTGGTTTACCCACATCATTGGTTTATTTGGGGGAGTTAAATGAAATAATGCAGATTCAGTATTTATATATTTGTGATCTTGTCTTGGTCTGTTTCATACTTTAGATCCATTTTAAAGTTTTGTTCACTTATTTTTAAACGTGCCTTAAATGTTATGTGTGTTGTAGCTGAGTTTATTTGCCAACGTTGTGTAATGCCAGAAGCAAGTTTATTACCTCTTTTGGTACGTATCCTACTTTATACAAGTATTCTGTTAATGCTAGCTTTAAATGACTTTGAGCCATGGCTAAGATAGAAAAAAAGTAGCTTCTGACTTCTGTCAACCATATAATAGCAGACTCTAACCAAGACACCATTTCTTGCATATTGGTAACATGCCGTAATCACAAGTACTTACAGAAAAACAAGCTCTCCTATACCTGTAAATTTAAATATATAAAATGAAAGCAGTATGCAGACCCAAGATGATATTACTGCTACTTTCATGGAGCCTACTTAGAGGGAAATTTCTCTTCTTTCGAGTAGGAGTGAACAAACAATGGTTTATGCTTCCAGGTATAATTATGTCGTCTTTTGGTTCAGTAATCCAATTCCAGTGTCAGAAGTAGCGTCCAAGACTGCAAAATGAGCAAGAGATTACTGAGTGTCATGTCAGAGGAGTGCTGAGAGTTATCTTGTAGGTCCTATGAGGTTTATCTGGTTCTGTAGGCATAAACGTCTTCAATTAACTTGCTAATTTACAACATTGTGGGGGTGGCTGCTAGTTGTAGCAAACTTATGGCAACAATAATTATTCCAGATCGTAGATATGCAAATATATTTTGTCTGGTAGAAATTCTTCCCTGTAGAAGGGAAAACAGAAAGCACTACCTCTTATTGCCTTGTAGGAAATTGACTAATATTGAAATTACAAGTAAATTTATTTTAGGATTCCTAATTTTATATATATATATAGAGAGAGAATTCCTATTTGAATCAATCTTACTTCTTCCTTCATTATTGAATTACATAAGATCTTAAACACATCTTCATTTATTTACTCGAGACTCATATTTTAAGTCTTTAAAAATTACACTTTAACACCAGTTTTGGTAATATTTTTCTAGAAATACTGAAGAAAGAAAAAGATCTAGAAAGGACCTGAAAACTTTTAAACTCATAGAAATACCAGTGCAGGGGCGCCTGGGTGGCTCAGTGGGTTAAAGCCTCTGCTTTCAGCTCAAGTCATGATCCCAGAGTCCTGGGATCAAGCCCCGTATGGGGCTCTCTGCTCAGCAGGGAGCCTGCTTCCTCCTCTCTCTCTGCCTGCCTCTCTGCCTACTTGTGATCTCTGTCTGTCAAATAAATAAATTTTTAAAATCTTAAAAAAAAAAAAAAGAAATACCAGTGCACTGTGCAAAATATGTAAGAACGTTCACTGCGGCATGGTTTGCAATAGCAAAAAAATGGAAACGACATGTGAATAGAACATCAAGAGGAGATAAAGTAAATAAGGTGCATACACACTAGGGGAATACTGTGTCAGCATTCAAATGAATGAGGTAAGCATATATAAATGTACTGACACATGGTGGTTGCTAAGACATTGTTATGATAAAAGATGCATGTCATTAGATGAGTGTAATTCAGTGTAAGGGGAACAACAGTCTATATACAGTATATCCAAAATTATACATTTATAGAGACAAGTCTAAAATACATGTATTAACTTATAATAATGGTTCTCTTGGGAATAAAATTGAAAAAGTGTAAAGAGACAACTTTTACGGTACATATTTTATACTGATCATTTCTTAAAACCATGAATGGTATATGATTTTGGAAAATTAAACCGTAAAAAATAAAGGAAAAAAACTATCAAATGATCAACAAAATAAAAAACAACAACTGTGGTTTGGATTATAACTCTAGAAAATAAGTATCAGTCAATAGTGACAGAAACAAGTGTTTAGTATTTTCATTATAGAAGAATTCCAAATTATGTGTGTCCCCGTTTGCCCTTGTCTTTTTCCCAGCCTCAACATACACCCAATATGTAGAGCTTAATCTCTGTACCCTCCTTGGATGTGGACTTAACAACTCCCTTTTTTGTTTTAAAAGACTTCATTTATTTATTTGAGAGATACCACGCTTGAATTGGGGGGAGGAGCAGAGGGAGAAGGAGAAGCAGGCTCCCTGCTCAGCAGGGAGCCTGACAGCAGGGAGCCTGACACAGGGTTTGATACCAGAACTCTGGGATCACAACCAGAGCCCGAAGGCAGACACCTAACCAACTGAGCCACCCAGATGCCCCTTATGATTCACTTCTAAATAAGAGTATGGCATTAAAAGTATAGATTGCTCTAGGCAGTATAGACATTTTAACAATGTTTATTCTTCCGATCCAAGAGCATGGTATGGTCTTCCATCTTTTTGTGTCTTCTTCAATTTCTTCTTGAAAGTATGGAAAGGTAAGACTGAGAGCTTTATAGGGGAGAAAATTGGAAACTACAATCCATGGTAGGTGTAATAACGCTCACCTCCCCTGAGATGTTTATGACCTGATCCCAGAAATCTGTGAATATATTTGGAATATATAAATATATATTTACATGATAAATGGGAATAAAGGTTGAAAATGGAATTAAATTTGCTAATCAGCTGAGCTTAAGAAAGGAAAATGTCCTGGATTAACTGGCCAAGTCCAACATAATATTGTGAATCCTTAAATAGGAAAGAGAAGATGACAGTGTCACAAGGAGATATGAAGGAATCAGAGACAGAATGATGAAATGTGAGAATGATGAAATGTGGTTTTCAGTTGCTATCCTTAAAGACCGAAGAAGGAGGCAATGAGCCAAGGGATACAAGTGGTCTCTAGAAGTTGAAAAGGCAAAAAAATACATTCTTCCCTAGACTCTTTAGAAAGACATGCAGCCCTGCCAACACCTTTATTTCAGTCTTACGAGATCAATGTTGGACTTTTCAAACTCCAGGCTCTTAAGTTAATATCTTTGTATTGTTACAAGTCAATGGGTTTGGACAATTTGTTGTGTCAGCTATAGAAAACTAGTATAGATCTACTTGAACCAAGTGGTCAATATCCCCACCACCAGTGATCGGTCATGTGCATATCATGTACTCCCTGATGTGACCTGAGAAGGGTGCTTCTCCTTTTTGATATCCTTACCAAAATCCCATAACCTCAAGCTAATGATAAAAAAAAAATTATTTTAAGACCCCAACAGAGTTGCAGTCTATAAAATATCTGACCAAACAACTACTCCAAGCATTAAAGGTCATGAAAAATCAAGGACAAGTGAAAAATTGTCACATAGCAGAGAATACTAGATGGCTCAGTGGGTTAAAGCCTCTGCCTTCAGCTCGGGTCATGATCCCAGGGTCCTGGGATTGAGCCCTGCAATGGGTTCTCTGCTCAGCAGGGGGCCTGCTTCCCTTCCTCTCTGCCTACTTGTGATCTCTCTCTGTCATAGTAGAGAATACTGAGAAGACATGGTGACTAAAGGCAAATGTGGATTGGATCCTGGAACGGAAGAAGGATAGTAGAAAAACAAAACAAATCAAAACAAAAACTGAAATTGAAATATAATCTAGGCTTTAGTTGATAGTAATTTTCTGATGTTAGTTCCTTAGTTTAGACAAATCTACCATGGTGTTCTAAGATGTTAACAATAACAGAATCTGGTTAAGAAGTCTATTGGGGGGCACCTGGCTGGGTCAGTTGGTGGAGCATGTGACTCTTGATCTTATAGTTCTGAGTTCATACCCCACGTTGGGTGAAGAGATTGCTTAAAAATAAAATCTTATAAAACAACCAAAAAAGGAAGTATTTTGGAATCCTCTGTAATTTCTTGGTAAATATAGAATTATTCCCAAATAATTTCATATAAAGACAATGATCAAGCCACATAATGTATTACATGAGGAAACTAAACTAAATATTACTTTGAATAACTAATGAAAATGTTCATCGTTCTCATCTGAATTTAATTTTTCATTGATTGCTTTTTTCCCCCAAACCTTAAAAATCTGTTCACCAAAAGTCAAATATTTCAATCTAATCCACGTTTTACCAGTGCTTATCTTGCAATCCTCAACTCCTCTGACCTTTTCCCATGTCACTGACCTAAAAGAATACAAATATTTGTTCACAATACACCACCTACACAAATATTGACTGCATGAGGAAGTAGAATGATTTTACTTGGCTAATGCTGTTGCCTAATTTTCCTATTTGGCCTGATTTCATATTGACCCTTTGTGATGCATTTTAACTTTTTGAAATTCAAGTATAATTGAAATATACCATTATATTAACTTTGGGTGTACAACATGACACAAAATTTGTATAAATTGCAAAGTCATCACAATAACTGTCCATCATTACACTAGTTATAATTTTTTCATACAGTGAAAACTTTTTTTACTCTTGGCATCTTTTAAATATACAGTACAGTATTATTATCGGCAGCGGGCTCTACATTACATCTCCATGACTTAATTTTCTAACTGGAAGTTTATACACATTTTGACCATCCCCACCCATTTCACCCTCCCTCACCTGTGCAACTACCAATCTGTTCTCTGTTTATATAAGCTTGGTGTTTCGGTAATAAGTTCTGTGCTGTTAGCTTCTACTACATGTAAAAGTGATCGCATAGTACTTATCTTTCTCTGACTTATCTCACTAAGCATAATGCTCTCAACTCCATTAATGTTGTTATAGTTAGGAAAATCTACTACTTTTTTATGGCTGAATATTGCCCTATTATCTTATTTGTTACTGTATTATTTGTTTGTTTATCCATTAAAGGACACTTAAATTCTTTCCATATCTTATCTGCTGTAAATAGTACTTCAATGAATATATGGGTGCAGATAACTTAATGTGTTAGTGTTTTTGTTTTGAGTAAATACCCAGAAGTAGATCGCTAGACTATATCGTAGTTCCACTTTTAACTCTTTTTGAGGAACTTGTGTACTATTTTACAACATGACTGCACCAATTTATTTTCCCAGTAACAGTGTTCAAGGGTTTCCTCTTCTCCTTTTCCAACACTTACAATCTCTTGTCTTTTTGATACTAACTATTCTGTTGGATTTGAGGTGATATTATGGCTTTGATTTGTTTCCCTGATTAGTGATGTTCATCATCTTTTCATGTACTAGTTGGTCATCTGCATGTCTTTAGAATAATTTCTATTCATATCCTCTGCCCATTTTAATTATGTTAGTTTTCATTTTGCTATTGAGTTGTATAAGATCTTTATAAATTTGGGGTATTGACCCACTATCATACATATAATTGTTGCAGTGTTTTCTCCCATTCATTAGATTGCTGTGTCATTTCATTGACGGTTTCCTTTGCCATGCAGAAACTTTTTAATTCGATGTAGTCCTGCTTGTTTATTTTTGCTCTTGTTTCTTCTGCTTTTTTTGTCAAATTCAAAACCTCATGACCGAGACAGATGTCAAGGAGCTTCCCACTTCTGTTTTTTTTTTTTTTTTTTTTTTTATAAACACGTATTTTTATTCCCAGGGGTACAGGTCTGTGAATCAGCACTCACCAAAGCACATACCCTCCCCAATGACCAAAACCCCACCCACCCTTCTCCCAACCCCCCTCCCCCCAGCAACCCTCAGTTTGTTTTGTAAGATTAAGAGTCACTTATGGTTTGTCTCCCTCCCAATCCCATCTTGTTTCATTGATTCTTCTCCTACCCACTTAAGCCCCCATGTTGCATCACCACTTCCTCATATCAGGGAGATCATATGATAGTTGTCTTTCTCTGCTTGACTTATCTCGCTAAGCATGATATGCTCTAGTTCCATCCATGTTGTCGCAAATGGCAAGATTTCATTTCTTTTGATGGCTGCATAGTATTCCATTGTGTATATAAACCACATCTTCTTGATCCATTCATCTGCTGATGGACATCTAGGTTCTTTCCATAGTTTGGCTATTGTGGACATTGCTGCTATAAACATTTGGGTGCACGTGCCCCCTTGGATCACTACGTTTGTATCTTTAGGGTAAATACCCAGTAGTGCAATTGCTGGGTCATAGGGCAGTTCTATTTTCAACATTTTGAGGAACCTCCATGCTGTTTTCCAGAGTGGCTGCACCAGCTTGCATTCCCACCAACAGTGTAGGAGGGTTCCCCTTTCTCCGCATCCTCGCCAGCATCTGTCATTTCCTGACTTGTTGATTTTAGCCATTCTGACTGGTGTGAGGTGATATCTCACTGTGGTTTTGATTTGTATTTCCCTGATGCCGAGTGATATGGAGCACTTTTTCATGTGTCTGTTGGCCATCTGGATGTCTTCTTTGCAGACAATTACCATTTTATGTAATTGCACCAGCAATTACATTTACAATCTTTTTGTTTTCTATTGTTTTGGATAAGTATTATATTTAGGTTGCTATGGAAATTGCAAATACATCCTTTATATATTAGAGGACATTTTGCCTAATATTTTACTACATAACACCACTTCTGTTTTTTTTAAGGACTCTTATGGTCTCAGGGCTTACATTCAAGTCTTTAATCCATCTGGAGTAAATTTTTGTATATTGCATAGTGGTCCTGCTTTATTCTTTTGCATGTGGCTGTATAGTTTTTCCAACATCATTTGACAGGACTGTCCCTTTCTCCACTGTATATTCTTGGCTCCTTGATCCTAAAATAATTGGCTATAAATGTGTACAATTATTTCTCAGCCCTCTATTCTGTTCCATTGATTTATGTATCTGTCTTTTTTTTAAGTTTTATTTATTTGAGAGAGAACACATCTGGGCACATCTGTTGCACTCAAAAATCAGAGTGTGAGGGGGAGAGGGAGAGAGAGAATCTCAGGTGGACTCCACACTGAGCATGGAGCCTGACGTGGAGCTCCATCTCACAACCCTGGGATTACAACCTGAACTGAAGCCAAGAGTTGGATGCTTAACTGACTTCACCCAGGCACCCCTGTGTGTCCATCTTTATATGAATTTTGTACTGTTTTCATTACTATAGCTTGTTATACTTTAAAATCAGGGAATATGAGCCCTCCAACTTGTTCTTTCTCAAGATTGCTTCAGGTATTGAGGATCTTTTGTGGCTCCATAAAGTTTGTTTGTTCCATTTCTGTGAAAAATGCCTTTGGAATTTTGATTAGTATTATGACGATTCTGTAGATTGCTTTGGGAGTATGTGGATTGTGAAATTTTTCTTTCATGAGGACAGAGGATTTTTCCGTTCATTTGTATCTTCACTTTCTTTTGTACATATCTTAATATTTTTCAGCATAAAAGGAGCTCACCTCCTTGATTAAACACGCTCCTAATGATATTTTTTTGATGTAATAACTAGTTTTTAGAATGGCAACTGATTTTTGTATATTGATTTTGTATCCTGCAACTTTATTGAATTCATTTATTAGTTCTAACTTTTTTTGATGGAATCTTTATGGTTTTCCACATATAATATGTCACCTACAAATAGTGACAGTTTTATTCATTGCTTTTCAATTTAGATGTACTTTTTCTCTTGCCTAATGGCTTCACTTACGACTTGCCATACTGTGTTGAATAAAAGTGAACAGAATGGGCATTCTTGTATTTGTCCTGATTTTAATGGAAAACCTTTCAGCTTTTCACTGTTGAGTAGGACGGTAGCTGTGAGTTTCTTATATATGATGGCCTTTATTATGTTCAGGTACATTCCCTCTACAGACACTTTGTTGAGCGTTATTGTCAAAAATGAATGTAGAATTTTGTTTAATGCTTTTTGTGTATCTTTTAAGATTACCATATATTTTTTGTCATTGATTTTGTTGATGTGGTATAACGTATTGATTTGTGGATGGTTACCATGCTTTTCCTCCTTGGAATATATCTCACATGATCATGGTGCTTGATCCTTTTCATATTTTTTTGAATTTGGCTTTTAATACTGTTTTGAGGGTTTTTAAAATCTGTATTCACCAGGGATAGGTCATATTATTATCTGCTCTTGTGGTATCCTTGTTTGGTTTGGGTAACAAAGTGAAGCTAGCCTTATAAAATACATTTAATGTTTCCTCCTCTTTTGTTTTTTGGAAGACTCTGGGAAGGATTGTTAATGATTCTTTTTTAAATGTTTGGTTGAATTCCCCCCAGGAAAGCCATCTGGTCCCAGCCTTTTATTTATTGGGAGATGGTTTATACTTATTCAGTGTGCTCTGTTCAGATGTTTCCATTTTTGTTATGATTGCTAGATTGTATGTTTTTTGGAATTTATCCATTTCATCTAGATTGTCCATTTTGTTGGTGTATGATTATCCCTAGCAGCCTCTTTTAAGAGCCTTTGTATCTGTGTACTGTCTGTTGTACCTCTCATCTTACATTACTGAGTTCCAGTTCTTGGGTTTGCTTGTTTTGGTTTTGGGGTTTTTTTTGGTGTCTCTAGTCAAATGTATGTCAATTTCATCTTTTCAAACAGTGGGCTCTTAGCTTCATTGATCTTTCCTACTGTCTTCTGCATGTCTGTTTCATTTCTTTCCATTCTGATCTCTGTCATTTCTTCTCACATTGGGCTTTACATATTTTTGTTTTTCTAGTTTCTTGAGGTGTAATGTTAGGTTTATTTTTTTTTTTAATTTTCTCATTTCTCGCTGTAGGTATTTAATGCTATGAAGTTCCCTCTTAAGAACTGCTTTTGCTTCATCCTATAGGCTTTGATATATTTGTTTTCATTTACCTCAGGTTATTTTTTAAAAAAAGATTTTTATTTATTTACTTAGAGAGAAAGCACATGAGAGGGGACAGAGTCAGAGTGAGAAGCAGACTCGCCATTGAGCAGGGAACCTGATATGGGGCTCCATCCCAGGACCCTGGGACCATGATCTGAGCCAAAGGCAGATGCTCTAATGACTGAGCCACCCAGGCGCCCCTCAGGTTATTTTTTTAATCTCCTCTTTGATTTTTTTCATGGGTCCATTGGTTGTTTAGTATGTTGTTTGGCCTGCACAGGTTTGTGTTATTTTCATTTTTTTTTTGTAATTGATTTCTAGTTGCATACAGTTGTGGTCAGAAAATATGTTGAATGTGATTTCAGTCTTCTTAAAAAAATATTGAGACTGGAGGTTCTTGGGTGGTTTAGTTGGTTAAGTGTTTTACTCTTGGTCTTGGCTCAGGTCCTGATCTCTGGGTTATAGGATCTAGCCTCACACTGGGCTCTGCACTCAGTAAGGAGTCTGCTTGTCCTTCTCCCTCTGCCTTTCCCTCTTGCATGCACACACTCTGTCTCTATCTAAAATTTAAAAATCTTTAAAAAAAATATTGAGGCTAGGGCGCCTGGGTGGCTCAATGGGTTAATACCTCTGCCTTCAGCTCAGGTCATGAACCGGGGGTCCTGGGATCGAGCCCCGCATTGGACTCTCTGCTCGGTGGGAAGCCTGTTTCCCCCTCTCTCTCTCTGCCTGCCTCTCTGCCCACTTGTGATCTCTGTCTGTCAAATAAATAAATAAAAATCTAAAAAAAAAATATTGAGACTGTTTAGCAGCTTTAATGGTATATCCTAGAGAATGTACCATGGGCACTTGTTAAAAATGTGTATTTTGTTGCTCTTGGGTGAAATATTTTATATAATATATATACTTATATAATATATATTTATATAATATAGCAAATCTGTTAAGTCCATCTGGTCCAGTTTGTCATTTAAAGCTAATGTTTTATTGATTTTCTTCCTGGATGATCTCTCCTTTTATATAAGTGCAGTATTTAAGTCCTTACTATCAATGTTTTGTTGTCAATTTTTGCTTTTTGGTCAGTTAATGTTGGCTTTATATATATTTACTGATGTTATGTCCTCTTGTTGGATTGACCTATTTATTATGAAGTAATACCTTTGTCTATGATTACATTTTTTATTTCATTTGTTTTTAGTAATCTCCAAGTACTAGGTAGGGCTTAACCCCAAGATCAAGAGTCACATGCTTTTCCGACTGAGCCACCCAGGTGCCCCTACTGTCTTTGTTTTAAAGACTTATTTTGTCTGATATAAGTGTGGCTTCCCCAGCTTTCTTTTGCCCAGAATGTATTTTTCTGTCGTATCACTTTCCATCTCTATGTGTCCTTACATCAGAAGCGAGTCTCCTATGGGTGGCATATAGAGGGAGGTCTTGTTTTTTTAATCCATTTAGCCACCCAGTTCTTTTCATTGGTAAACTGAGTCAATTTACAGTTAAATTAATTATCAATAGTTACTTTTGCAATTTTGCTAATTGTGTTTTTTAGTTACTCTGTTCTTTTTTTTCCTTCTGTTATGGTTTCATAAAGTTTGTTAGTTTCCTCTGTGGTATACTTAGATTCCTTTCTGTGTGTCTTTTATTTATGTACTGTATGTTTTTGTTTTGCAGTTACCATGGCACTTACATATAACAACTTATCAGTTTAAATAGATTGTTAAAAATATAACAAGTTAAGTTTGAATGCAGTTTAAAACTCTACCTTTTTACTCTACCTCCCCCACTCCACGTTTTGTTCTTTGAGGTCACCTTTTATATCTTTTGCATCCTTAATACTAATTATTGTATTTGTAGGAGTTTTGACTTCATTTGTCTTTTAACCTCTATAATAGGTTTATGAGCAATTCATCAACTACTACCAATTTGTCTTTGCAAGTGAGATTTCTACTTTCCTATATATACATCTTTTTAATTAGTGCCTTTTCTTTTGTACTCAAAGGAATCCCTTTAATATTTTTTATAACACCACTAACTCCTTTACCTTTTGCTTGTCTGGAAAACTATCTGTCCTTTGAGCCTGAATGATAAATTTGCTGGATAGAGTATTCTTGCTTGGAAGTTCTTTTTCCTTTCAGTACTGTGAGGACATCATATCAGATCCTTCTGGCCTACAAAGTTCCTATTAAAAAATCTCCTCCTAGTCTTATGGGAATTCATTTGTTCATAAATTTGTCTTTCTCTTGCTACTTTGATGATCTTCTCTTTATAATTAACATGTAAACAGTTAAAGATAATGTATCTTGGGGCACCTGGGTTGCTCAGTGGGTTAAATCCTCTGCCTTCGGCTCAGGTCATGATCCCAGGGTCCTGGGATCGAGCCCCACATGGGGCTCTCTGCTCAGCAGGGAGCCTGCTTCCTCCTCTCTCTCTGCCTGCCTCTCTGCCTATTGTGATCTCTGTCTGTCAAATGAATAAATAAAATCCTTTAAAAAAGATAATCTATCTTTGGGTATATTTCTTTGTGTTCTCCTACTTAGAACTCTTTGGTCTTCCTGCATTTGGATGTCTGTTTCCTTCTCTAGGTCAAGAATGTTTTCAGTCCGATTTCTGTCCCTTTCTTGCTCTCTTCTTCCTCTTAGACCCCTAATAATGTGGATGTTAGCTCATAAGAGACTAGCAAACTATCTTCATTTTTCTTTCTTCTTTTTATTGCACTTGTTCAGTGAGTTCCATATCCGGTCTTCAAGTTCACTGACTTTTGCTTCATCTAGTCTGTTGAAGCCCTCTAACATATTATTCAGCTTAGTTATTGTATTGTTCAGCTCTGGGACTTCCGTTTGTCATTTAAAAAATATTTATCTCTTTCATCAAGTTCTCACTGTATTCATCCTATCTTCTAAGTTTGGTGAGCATTTTTATGACCATAACTGTTTTTTTGTTTGGAACATACTACTCTGTTTCTTCATTTTGCTTGACTGTGTGATGTTTCCTGTGCATTAGATGAAGCAGCAACTTTTTCCTTTTTGAAAAAGTGGCCTTATGTAGGAGGTGATCATTATCACTTAACCTCCCCTAGATTTTGGTTGTCTAGGAAATCTTTGTAATTGTCCAATCCACCTATTTTATTTTTAAGAGCTCCCAATTGTTGAGGATGTGTCAAGACCTTTCAGTATCCCAAAGCGAAGGATCTTAGCACCAAGGCTGAGACTCACTGGAAACCTGACCCTCAAGTAGCCATAACTGAGGTACACAGATACATGTAGTCTTCCAGGTCCACAAATTTAAGCTCCACTGGCCACCAGAGACTGACAATCAGTATGTATCCCTTGGTGGACAGTTACAAAAATTGGGGCTCCAAATGAGTGGAGAAAGCAGCAAGCTGTAGCAAAAGGGAAAATACAAAAGTGGTATCCACCAGCCTACATTCCTTAAGAATATATTCGGCAGGGTGTCTGGCTGGCTCAGTTGGTGGAACATGGGACTCTTGATCTCAGGGTCATGTGTTCCAGCCCCACGCTGGGCATAGAGCTTACTTAAAAAGAGGAATTATGCAGTCCTCTAAATGTGTGTCAGACTTGAAGCCTACATGCCAGCCTGAAACTCAGGGAGAACCAAATAAGCCTCTTTCACAGAAAGACTGCTGGTGTGTTTCAGTCTCTTTTCTGTGCAGTGCCCTGGGGGTAGGGCTAAGAACCAATTTTCCAATGTTACACTCCTGTGGGAGCCATGAATGCAAAGAATCCTGGGTAACCAAGTCAGGTGACTGAGGGGTGATCCTGGGTAGCAGCCACAATAATAATGGCACCAGATGAGTATAAACACTCCCTCACAGGAAATATTGGTGCTCTATAGCATGTCAGAGGTAGAGTTTGAAGATGGTCCCAATAAGGACGGGTTGTGGGGAGGGGAAAGAAAAAGCAAAGAGGTTTTGTTTTGTTTTGAAGATTATATCTAACAAGGGCACCTGGGTAGCTCAGATACTAAGTGTCTGCCTTAGCTCAGTCCTGGGGTCGAGCCCCACATTAGGGTCCCTGCTCAGTCTCTGCCTCCCCCAAATAAATAAATAAAATCTTTTTTTTTTAAAGATTTTTATTTATTTGACAGAAAGAGAGAAATCACAGGGAGGCAGAGAGAGAGAGGGGAGGAAGCAGGCTCCTTGCGGAGCAGAGGGCCCGACTCGGAGCTCCATCCCAGGACCTGGGATCATGACCTGAGCCGAAGGCAGAGGCTTTAACCCACTGAGCCACCCAGGTGCCCCAAATAAATAAAATCTTTTTAAAAAAAGATTGTACCCAACAGCTGGAGCATGCAAGAGAATGCAAGATGCTACCCACCACCTCTGACCCACGATCGTATTCCAGCAGGCTCCTAGATGTGTGTTACATTAGATGGCTCCCTCCCGGGTCTTGCTTTCAGATTACCAGAAGACATTTTAACATAACATCTGGAGCTTCTTGATTGGCTGCTTCTGCACTGGGTTCTCAGGCAAGTGAGTTCAAGTGCACCAGCCCTTTGTTAGCCATTTCTTAGTTTGCTAAAGCCTTGTGGGTTTTGTGGACTCAAGCTCCCACTTGTTGTGACAGCTGAATATTTGATGGTTTTCTCTCTCAGGTTCAGGTCTTAAAAGTTGGGGTACCCAACATAGGGTTCAAAACCTTTGCTCTTCACAGGGAAGCTGCAGGTTTTGAGGTCCTTTGTGATTGTGGATCACCATGCTGGGAGTCAGATTTATATAGAGATTATGTCTTAACCTCTCCTATGATTTTTTCCCCTCAGTTTTATAATGTTTAAGAGTTAACTAATTTGGTGGGTGGCATATGGGTGGCCCAGTCAGTTGGGCATACAACTCTTGATCTCGGCTTAGGTCATGATCTCAGGGTCATGAGATTGAGCTCCGTGTTTGAGTCCCTGTTCAGTGGAAGTCTGCTTGAGATCCTCTCTCTCCCACCCCTCCCCTCACTCATGCTCTCTTATAAAAATCTTAAAAAAAAAAAAGTCAAATTTTTTTTAGGAATTTTTCCTCAAGAAATTGTTCCATAGGTAGTAGTAGATTTAGTATGTCTGTGGAAGGATGGGACTACAGGATCTTCCTGTGTTGCCTTTTTTTTTTTTTAAAGATTTTATAGTTATTTGGGAGAGTGTGAGAGAGAGCACAAGCAGTGGGAGCTGTAGAGGAAAAGGTTTGAGCAGCTAACCCCATGCAGGGCTTCATCCCAGAGATCATGCCCCGAGCTGAAGTCAGGCACCCAACCAGTTGAGCCAACCAGGCACCCCCTATGTTGCCATCTTGAACCAGAATCCTTTTGCCTTCTTGATGCTAGCCATTCTAACAGGTGTGAGATGACTATCTAATTTTCATTTTGATTTGTATTTTCCTGATAGTTAGTGATCTTTTTGCATATCTGTTGGACATTTGGATGTCGTCTTTGGACATATGTCTAAGAGATCAGCAGAAGGATTAATTAGATTCTTGTTTCTTTAATTGAATTATAGGAGTTCTTATAAAGAACTATTTTGGATATTTAGCTGATAATATGATAATATGGCTTATAAAAATTTTCTCCCATTCTATAGGTTGCTTTTTCATTTTCTTTTTTTTTTTCTGCAGAAACTTTTAAGTTTGCTGTTGTCTTATTTGTTGATACTTGCTTTTGGTGCAGTATCCAAAAAAAAATCATTGCCAAGACCAATGTTGGGTACCTCCTTCCTTCTGTTTTCAAGGAGTTTTTTGGTATTATATCTCAAGTTTATGTGTAGTGTAATATAGGAGTCCTGTTTCATTTTTCTGCATGTGTAATGTCAAGTTACATTTGAATGGTGTTCTTGAACCTTCATGTTGAGGTTGCATTCGTGTAATAAGCACATCATTTTGTTCTTAAATGTATTGTTATTTGTAAATAACAATGTGTCGAGGGGCTAGTAAATATTATAGGGGAGCTAAACCTTCTTGACACTGCCACTAGTTAAGCTTCCCCATGTCTAACTGACAAAAGAAGTGAATCCTAAGACTGGTTTAATTTTCCATATTTCCTGTATCTTTCCTAAAGTTTCAGTACAAAATCCCTCATTCCTTACTCTTTCATTTCTGTGCTTTCCGTTTTCATTTCCAATCCATAATCCCCCCTACTTAAAATTATCCTAATTACATGACTTTCAGATAAATATTTTATCAGAAAATGATATGGCTATGAAAGAGGTACACAGAAGTGAGTCCATGTGCGCTAGAATTTCACACATGCTAGGTTAATTATGTAGAGATAATTATCTGTGAGTCTCAGATAAAAGTGAAGCAACTTGCCTAAGATCATACAGTCAGTGAAGCTCAAATTTGTCTATTTCTAAAGTCCATGTGTTTTGGCTCCACAATGTGGGCTCTGCACAGTAGGAGCATTGTGGGAAAAACCAGGCCAGATTTGACACAGTTCTTTGAGACAAAAAGACCAGTCAGAAGAAAGAAAAGTGATTGAAATCATGGGTTATTTTTCATTATCTTTTTATAATGTCTTTTTTGTGTGCCTTGCATGAAGGGGAAGGCCCGGAAAGCCCTTTTGTCTGCTCATTAACTTATTAGCATCAATAGAAATGGTTTTAACCATGACTAGCCATTCTGTCTCCTACTTCTCTATTGGTTGTGTTAAAAGCAGCATGATACTGGAAGTAAGGGAAAGGGAGAGGCTGAATAGGAGACATTGCCTATAGAAATGATAGTCTTTAGTTTCTTTTACACTGATAAAAATATCAATTCTTCCATCAACCCCGACATAGCACATTTTCGGACACATCCGTATGTATCCCCAAAACCAGAATATTTCAGTAACTGCTTATTGGCATGTTTTGAATTATATGGATTCTCCATTCCTCAGGTCAGACCCTCTTTCAGTGTACTAATTTATCATTTTCACATAGATTAACAAATCATCAAACATGTCTCGAAATCATGCTGAAGGGTCTGATTAGGGTAAAAAAGGTTAGATGCAATTTTATTGCTCCCAAAAGACTTTCAAAGTACACTGCTAATTTGAATCCTTGAATAACATAATTCTCTGAAAATTAAGTCACAAATTTGTCCAAATTATTATTTTCTGTGATTATTATGTTTAGTTATATGCATCTAGAATTTCTCTGAGATATGCCTATTTTTCAGTGTGTTAAAAAAAGTATGCACAATGCCAAATTTACTCAAAGACCCATTTTTTGCTAGTCTTCACCTAGTTAAGAAATCAAACATTTACAAGAAGCAACCTAGCATTTCATAGTACATCTTACTGGAAGTCTCTCTTCATTATCATTTGAGCATTATATAAGTAGCGGAAGTCCTGAATGAGTTGGAACAATTACTTACTTCTACAACTCAATGTGAGAGAACATGATAGTAGCTTCCAAGAAAGAAACAGAATATTTGGTAAAGCTGACAAATTTCTCTATACATTTGTCTGAAAAATAGGTGATGGGAAAAGTTTCCAATTCCCCGGTTGATAGGCAACACAATTACTGAGAGAGATGGTGGACTCTGAGAAAGAAACTGAGGGTTTTGGAGGGGAGGGAGGTGGGGATTGGGGGAGCCTGGTGGTGGGTATTAAGGAGGGCACGGATTGCATGGAGCACTGGTTGTGGTGCCTAAACAATGAATTTTGGAAAACACACACAAAAATATTAAATTAAACTTTAAAAACGTTTGCCCTGCAGATATAGCCAACATGTATAAATAGGCCATGATGCTAGAGGAGTCTCTTCAGGCAAAATACACACTCCCCTGGGGAGAAAGCTAGCCCACAGTAACACACCTGCCTGGCAGAGCTAGATCCTATCAATGATTCTAAAGCCAAAAAAGCTTTCAGGTACCTGTCTAAAGGTAGATCCAGTTGTAGAAATTTCTCAAAATTAGGATTCACCAGAATGAGAACAAGCAGCCTTTATTTGCTGTTTTATTGACAGAATGTAATTATATATTAAAATATACAGTATCCTCTTCTATTATGAGTAATCAGGGCATGCAAATGTGCAGATTTCACCCTTACATTTGAACATGTTTCACTGGAAGACAAGCAACAGTATTTTTTCCCCCCTACATATCTTCCTGAGGGAAAACAATGGATCTTTGAAAATTAAGGTTCTTAGGATTTATTTACTGTATCTTAAATAAGGATAATTCTTATGAACTTATCCCAGATATCACAAAAAAAGGAGATGATACCAGTTTTATAAATCCATCTTGAATTTGTATGTTTCGTCTGCATAATTAGCTAATTCTCCCCTACACAGATTGTGTGAATCTCTGAATTGCTTTTGACTCAAAAAACAAATCTAAATCCTCATTGAGCCTTTCCTAGGATTTTAAACTCCAGATGAAATCAGATTGTGTATAGTTTCTGTGCCTTTCTATAATATCCAGAGAAAATATATTTTCTATAAATATCCAACACTACCAAGAATTTGTAAAGACTATGTAATATCTATTCCTAATTGCTCTCAGGCTATTTGTTTCTGAATTCATTCAGCTTGTGTTTTTTTCAGTCATAATCTGCTTTTGAAGCACTGAAACTGACTGGACTAGGTGAGCCCTGTTCTGAGGTCATGGGTACAGAAAAGGGTTCATATCAATCATCAAATGTCAGTTTTATAAATCCATCTTGAATTTGTATGTTTCGTGAAAGAAACAATGAAAGAAAATGGAACAATGAAAGAAAAATATACAAGTAGCCTCTTTCATGTCTGTCTGCATAGTATAAATACAAAAATGATTATTTTCCTTCCTAGTAATATTTAAGCTAATTACTTAGGCAATAAACAATTTCAAAGGAAGAAAAGTCTAAGATTGTGCAATAGATCGATGGAAAAAAGCCTGAGACAAGTAATTTTATATATTGTTCAAGGTTGTCAGGCCCAAAAAGGATAGTAAGAGCAGCTTCAGTAGAGCTAGATGTCTAGGAATGTAACATGGAAGAAAACCTTAGGAAGAGAAAATAGAGTTGCTCAAGGTGAACTTCCCAGTGTCCTCTCAGATCAGTGCTGTTGACTCATCTGGTCAGGATAGAAAGAATTTTCAACATGGTGATGGCACGCTTCCTACAGAGCATGTTGTAGGGGCGCGGAAAGATGATGGACTTTCATGTCAGACATTCTGGAGGGTTTGCCTTTGCCACCTAGAGCAGTACCAACTTTAAGTTCCTTGAATTTCCTCATCCGATCTCATTTGTTAAGGACTGTGTGAGACACCAAAATAGCATATGCACACCTCAAACATTGCCTCTTGTGCATGCTGGGACCCACCCAGAAATACCAGTAGTCTCTTCAATGTTCATAAGGCTTGCCTCACTGTGCTATAGTGATTTTTCCATTCTAGCCCACTATCAGGAGATAGGAATATGGACAGAAGTACTGCTATCAGGAGTCCAGAATCATTCTAGCACTGGCTTTCTTTTCACCTTGTTGCTGGATCTTGGATAAGTAGTTCACGCTCAGACTTTCATTATGTTTTTCATGATAACGTAGGGTTACATTAAGATTTTATTTGACAGAGACAGACCATCAGCTGGGGAAGCTGCAGAGGGAGAGGGAGAAGCAGGCTCCCCACTGAGCACAGAGCCCAATGTGAGGCTTGATCCCACAGCTCTGAGATCATGACCTGAGTCAAGACCAAGAGTCAGATGCTTAGCTGACTGAACTACCCAGGCACCCCAGGATCACGTTATTTCTAACAGGTTTCTCAAATCTTATGTTTTATGATTATTACAAAAGGGAGGAATGCTAATAGAATTATCGATGAGACATAGTTAATTCTTTTTTTTTAATTTTTATTTATTTGACAGACAGAGATCACAAGTAGACAGAGAGGCAGGCAGAGAGAGAGGAGGAAGCAAGCTCCCTGCTGAGCAGAGAGCCCGATGCGGGGCTCGATCTCGGGACCCTAAGATCATGACCTGAGCCGAAGGCAGAGGCTTAATCCACTGAGCCACCCAGGCGCCCCGAGACATAGTTAATTCTTAACAGCTAAAGCTAAGCTCTAAATTGAGCTATGTGGCAAAATACATTCACCTCTTAAAAATTAATCCGGAATGGCGTGTCTGAGTGGTTCAGTTGGTTAAGTGTCTGACACTGGCTCAGGTCATGATCCCAGAGTCCTGGGATTGAGCCCCACATCGGGTTCCCTGCTCATTGGGGATTCTGCTTCTCCCTCCCCCTCCTCTCCCTGCTCCCCCTGCTTATTCTCTCTCACTTTCGTTCTATCTCAAATAAACAATTAAAATCTTAAAAAATTAACCCAAACTATGGCAACCTATACATACTCTCCAAAAATTAGAACTGCATTTTATACAAATACTTATTTTCAAAAGCATAGGCCTCTCAGTCCAGTTAGAAAAAAGCCATTCACTGCTGTGACAAGAACAGTTGTATAAATTCATCTGGGGTTCACTTTTCATTGCAGGATCCCTGCACAATTTTCAAATATCATGATGGCATTAACATGATTACAGCTTTCTCAATTTCCAGGTGACTAAACCAAGATCCAGAAAAGTCAGATGAATTACCTAATGTTCTCCCATGAGGAACAAAGTTGAAATAGAACATAGTTATTTTGATGCCCCAGATTCCCATTTTCCCCACTGCAGCCCCCACCCCCCACCATCATTACCTGATCCTAGACTCCTGAAGAACTCATTTGCTTTTGATAAGCTCAGACATGTCATTTTCACTAAGTGCTGCTTCAGTTTTTTCAGGGGAAAGGATATCTCTAGTTTAAATTCAGCCGAAATAACACCATCTCAACCGAGAAGATCACTTACATCCACCCAATGTGTACGTCGCTTTACTTTGGGGTTGATAGTTTGGCTCTTTTTTAAGGAAATTGATCTTTCACAGCCACTTAGTACTATTTCTCAGAGTCCTACAGCAGTACTTCGCTAAATGGCATCCAGCTCATCTGGATATGTTGAGTTTCCAGATCATAAACTCCTAAAGGGCAGAGTCTATGATTATTTGGCTAACTTTATATCGCTGTGACTGTGGATGCTTAATAAATACTATTTCATGGTAATGATGATGATGACAAGTTAATGCTCTTCAAAGTGTCAACCAATCAGTCAATTTAGTGAAAGTCAAACCGGTCATTTGATGTTATAAAAAAAAAAAATCCAGTTACTTGATTGAATGAATTATTCAGATTGTAGCTGTTGCTTTTCTGCTTTTAGAGACATCACATTAAAGTTGCTTCCATATTGAAAAGAGTCAAGGGAAAGAGGCAACGTATATATTCATTAGTAGCCAATTATTTCCCATCAGTCAGAAACTACAAAAAAGCTGAGTAAAACTTCTGTTGAAATTAATAAAATATAATCATATAGTGGCATCGATGCTTAGGAATTTCATGTAGGTAGCACTTCTAAGCCATTAATTTATGGCATAATATCCTTGGCAGATGAACTCCCCAGCTCAACTTCATTAATGATGGCCTTGCACGGTTAGAATTGAGTTCTCAGGCCATTTTTTAACTTATGTAACTTTAACCTCTATACTGACTTCAGAAAAATCAAGTAAAAGTAAATCCAGTGAAGACAATAAACAGCGGATATTTCCAGCAACAGAATGCTGAGGATCATCAGAATAACTTGATAAATGCTTAGCACACACCTTTACTCAAATCTTTATCTACAACTTGACAAAAAGAATAAAAGCAGAGGATTTACTAACCAATTTCATGACTTAATTCTAAGGGCCAAATGTTCTTACTACAAAAGGGAAATGTGATCTAATGGAGGTATTAGCTAACTCTATGATGGTAATCGTTTTTACTATATATGTGTATCAAATCAACACATTGTATAACCTTAAGCTCATGCAAAGTTATCTGGGAATCATATCTCAATAAAATTGGGAAAAATACAATAATTGGCACTGTAGAGTTTATGGACTTATAGGAACATAGATCAAGGGAACAGGAGAGGTTTCATGAGTAGATTAACTCACGTATAGTCAAATGATTTTTAAGAAATTTGCCAAGGTAATTCATGGGGAAAGAGTGATCTTTTGAGGAAATAGTGCTAGGAAAATTACATAGACATAGACACAAATAGAAAAAAACTGAACTTCAATTTGACTTCACACAGTATATCAAAATTATAAGACTAAGAATAAAGCAGGAGATAATCTTAGAAACCTTGGATTTCACAAAAATGTATAAAATAAAATAGAACACATTAATAAAGTAATAAATTACAGTTCCTCAAAATTATAAGCCTTTGCTCTTCAAATGGTAATGACACAATGATGAAAAGGTGAGCCATGGACTGGGAGAAAATATTTTCAGTGAAAATAAGTGACGAAGAATTTATACCTATAATATTTACAAAAAACTTTAAGAATTGTTAGAACTTATAAACCACTGAATTAAAACTGGGTGAAATACTTGATAAGTTAGCAAGAGAAGGAACTCCGCAAATATGTACATTAAATTATGCTCAGTACCATTAGCAATTAAGAAAATGTCTATTAAAACCATAATACTATACCACTGCATACTACTAAATTGGCTAAAATTGAAAAGTCTGAAAATACCAAGCACTGGTAAGTACACAGATACAGTACTAGTGGATATTCAAAATGATATAATCACTTTGAAAATAGTTTGCAGTTCCTTATAATGTTGAAAATACACCAGCCATTCCACTCCTAGGTATTTACCCAACAGAAATGAAAACATATGTCTACACAAAAGATTTGTGCATGAATGTCCACAGCAGCTGTATTTGTAATAATCTCAAACTAGAAAGAAAACATATGTCTTATTGATATAAGTAAACGGATGAAAAAATTTCAGTGTATCACATAACAGAATGTTATTCGGCAATAAGTTATTGATATGGACAAAAGCTTAGATGTATCTTAAAATAATTAGGCCGAGTGAACAAAAGCCAGAAAATAAAGCATCCCTACCCAAGAATTCCATTTATAAATAAATCTTGGTAAAATGCAAAGTAATCTATACTGATAACAAATATCACTGGTTGCTTGAACAATGGCGGCTGGGTTGTCTAGGAAAAGAAAGATTATAAAGAGGTACCAGAAGGCTGTTAGTGGTAAAAGACTATATAGCTGGGGTAAGCTTCTGGAAATGTTGCCAATCAAGTAGACTCATCCTAGACCATGATCAAAACTCGAGCAGTTCATTTCATTTGCCATTCAATTATGACCATGTAATAAAATAAATACTTAATGTTTCCCAGTATGCTAAATCTTAATTCTTTTAAAATTTTTAAAAGATCTTGTGCAATTGGTAGTATTATTACTACTGCCATTATATAAGCAGAGAAAATTATCCGAGGGAGATTTATTCACATGGAAATTAAGAGTTCCTCAGTAGAGGAGCTAGCATTTGAACAATTAAGTTAGTCAGAAAGTTGTTGGTGTGCCTAACCAGTACTCCCCACTGCTTGCCTCTTCTATCTTTATGATGTACAATTAATAAATAAAAATTATATATTTAAGGTGTACAAGGTGAGGACTGCCTGGGTGGCTTAGTTGGTTAAGCCTCTGCCTTTGGCTCAGGTCATGATCCCAGGGTCCTGGGATCCAGTCCCACATCATGCTCCTTGCTTAGTGAGGAACCTGCTTCTCCCTCTGCCTGCTGCTCCCCCTGCTTGAGCACACCTGCTCCTTCTGACAAATAAATAAATCATTTAAAAAATCAAAAAGTGTACAAGGTGATACTTTAATAGACATATTATTGTGAAATAATCATACTAATTAACATCCATCACTTTACATAATTGCCATTTTATTTTTCTTATATTGTGGTGAGAACACAAGGGCTACTACTGTCTTACCACATTTCTGGTATAAAATACAATATTCATTAATGTTAGCCATGTTGCTGTACACTAGATCTCCAGAACTTATGGATCAAACATAACAAATTTTTTACGCTGAGACCAACATCTCTGCCCCCCCCAGCCAAGCCCAGATAACACACATTCTACATTTTTTCTACGAATCTATTTTAGATTCTACATTTCTGTATGATCATATATTTTTTATGTGTGGATATATGTGTATATGTGTGTGTGTGTGTGTGTGTGTCCATACACACACACACACACAAAAGATACATGTGCTATATGTATTTCTCACATTTCCTTTATCCATTCCTCCATTAATGGACACGTTTCCATGTCTTGGCTACTGTGAATGCTGCTACAATGAGCATAAGAATGCTGCTACAATGTACCCTTTGGATACATACCTAGAAATGGAATTGCTGGATCATATCGTACTTCCATCATTAGTTTTTTGAGGAATCTCCATTCTGCTTCCATAATGGGTATACCATTTACATCCCCACCAAAAACGTACAAAGATGACCTTTCCTCTACATTCTCACCAATGCTTGTTATTTTTTGGCTTTTTAATAAAAGCAATTCTAAAGATGTGAAGCAGAATTGCATTGTGGGTTTGCTTTGCATTTTCCTAATGATGAGTGATATTGGGCACCTTTTCATATACCTTTTGTCCTTCTCTAAGTCTTTTTTGGAGAAATGTCTGTGTCCTTTGCTCATTTTCTTTTAAGTTGAGTTACTTTGCTAATGAGTTGTAGATGTTCCTTATATATTTTGGGTATTAATAACTTACATGTGGTATACAACCATTTTCTACTATTCTGTAAGTTTTCTATTCACTCCTTTCCTGAGCAGAAACTTTTTAATTAGATGCAATTCTACTTTACTGTTGTGGCTTTCACAGTTCTCTGTGTCCTTGATTTTTGACTGTATTATTATAGTATGTCTGTGTATGGTCTTCTTTGAATTATCCCTCTTTATAGTTCTTAGATCTCCATGAATCTGGATATCCATTTCTGTTCTACATTTTGGGAAGTTGATGGCTATTATTTCATTAAATAATCTAACTTTTTTCTCTTTTCTCCTGCTGATATTCCAATAATGCAGTTTTTAAATGTTCCTAAATTCTGTTATACTTTTTCCACCTTTTTCTTCTTTTTTCCATTTTCTTTTTCCGAGTGTATAATTTCAAATTACTTCTCTTCAAAGCTTAGTAATTTAGATTTTATTTTTGTAAAACTCTGTTGACCAATATTAAAATGTTGTAATTGTGAGCATCTTTTCATGTGTCTGTGTGCCTTCTTTGGAGAAATGTCTGTTCATGTCTTGTTCCCATTTTTTAATCGGGTTACCCATTTTTTTTAGTATTGAATCGTATCAATTCTTTTTATTTTGGTTGCTAATCCTGTATCACATATGTCACTTGCAAGTATCTTCTTTCATTCAGTAAGGTTGCCTTTTAGTTTTGTTGACTGTTTCCTTCACTGTACAGAAACTTTTTATTTGAAGTAGTCCTCCTAGTTGGAACTCAGTATCGCTTGCATCAATATCACTGATTATCAGGGACAGGAAAATCAAAACTACAGTGAGATATTACCTCACACCTGTCAGAATGGATACAATTTAAAAGAGAAAAAAAACAACAAACACATGTTTGATGGGGATGTGGAGAAAAAGGAACTCTCATGCACTGTTGGTGTGAATGTAAACTGGTGCACCCACTGTGGAAAACAGTATGGAAGGTCCTCAAAAAATTAAAAATAGAACTACTCTATGATGCAAGAATTGCATTGTTGCTTACTAACCCAGAAAATACAAAAATGCTAATTCAAAGCTATGCATGCACTCCTGTTTACTGCAGCATTATTTACAATAGCCCAGCTATGAAAGTAGCCCAAGTGTCCATCACAAATGAATGGATAAGGAAGAAGTGGTATATAAATGTGTGTGTGTGTGTGTGTGTGTGTGTGCGCGCGCGCGCATGCGTGCACACTGGAATATTATTCCACCATAAAAAAGAATGAAATCTTGCCATTTTCAACAACATGGATGGAGGTATAGAGTACATTGCTAAGCAAAGTCAGTCAGAGAAAGACAAATATACCATGTGATCTCACTCATATGTAGAATTGAAGAAACAAAACCAATGAGGAAAGAGAAGAGAGAGAGAGATAAACCAAGAAACAGTCTTCGCTATGGAGAACTAACTGATGGTTACCAGAAGGGAAGTTAGTTGTGGGTGAGGTAATAGGGAATGGGGACTAAGGAGTATACTTACCATGATGAACAACAACAAAAGTGGTGGGAAGGAATCTTTTCATTAACGTTAAATAAACACTGTATGGGCAAAAATTGCAGATATAAACAACAAAAAATACAGTGATTTTAAAAAAACACAAATTTTCTGAAGCACATTCTGTTTCTGTGTAGTCCAGACTACTCCTCCTCTCATTTCTTTATATTGCCTAGCATTCTGTCTAGCCAGTCTCTTAAGCCATAAATCTGCTTATCCATTCCACCACATCCAAAAAGAAATAAAAATAAAAATGCTATAATTGCATTTTGAAAATTACAAAACACAAACAGTCCATGATAAACACACTGATCTCCCATGGCTGACTTGGATTTGGATAGTAAGTTTTTTATGTGTCATAGAAGGGAACTTGCTAAGTATTATCACCTTCATGAAATCTAAAAGGCTAGTGTTAAAAGTTGTTACTCTTATTTGAATATTTTAAAACAGGCCAGATAGTTTGGATTACCTTTCAGATTTTCAGGGCATGAAAGAGACACAAACAGAGGACTCAAGATCATGTTTTAGCACATTTAGAATAAATCTGTTTACAGCTATAATAAAAATACCTTCAGCTTTCAGATATTGAAAGAAAATATCCTAAAACAAACAGGTTTTTTTTGAGGGGGGAGAGTTACATCTTCATAAAAAATAGTATATTTTTTGTTGGATTACCCCTTTTATTATTATAAAGCATCCGTCTTTGTCTCATTTAGTTTTTGTTTAAAGGTCTATGTTGGGAGGCACCTGGGTGGTTAAGTCAGCTAAGCATCTGACTCTTGATTTTGGCTCAGGTCATGGTCTTGCATCATGAGATCAAGCCCTGCCATAAGGCCCAACACTGGGCATGGAGCCTGCATAAGATTCTTTCTCTCCTTCTCCCTCTGCCTCTCCTCCCCAACTTGTGCACATTCTCTCTCTCTCTCTCTCTCTCTCTCTGGAAGAAAAAAAAATTAAGGCCTATTTTGTCCAATATGAGTATTGCCACCCTGGCTTTCTTTTCATACCCATTGGCATGAAAAAAAAATTTTCCATTCCCTCACTTTCAATCTACTTGTGTCTTTAAGTCTGAAATGAAATCTACTGTAGGCAGCAGTTAGCTGGGTCTTGGTTTTTTTTTTATCCATTCCATCACCCTATGTCTTTTGAAGTGAGAAGTACATTTCCATGCAATGTATTGATTGATAGGTATATATTTATTGCTTTTTTGTTACTTGTTTTGTGGCTGTTTGTGTAGTTCTTCTCTAATCTTTCTCTTACTCTGTTCTCTCACAGGTTGCTGGCTTTCTTTAGTGATACACATGGCTTCCGTTTTCTTTATCTTTTGCATATCTGTTACTGGATTTTGATTTATTTGCCATTAGATTTGTAGGCATTATCTTCTTCAATCACAGTCTAAATTAAGTCGATAGTTGATCACGTTTGAACCCATTCTTTCCTCTTCCTTTCCCCCACATTTTAGGTAGAGGATGCCATACTTTACATTTGTTTATTTTATGAGTCTCTTAACTGATTTTTATAGATGTACTTATTTTTTACTGCTTTTGTTCTTCCTACTTTTCTTATTCTTACTTATATCCTTTCCTGTCCACTCAGAGTCCCCTTTAACAGTTTTGTAGGGCTGGTTTAGTGGTGATAAATTCCTTTACCTTTTATTTATTTCTCCTTCCATTCTGAATGACAGTCTTTCTGGATGGTGTATTCTTGGTTCCAGATTATTTTCCTTTCACACTTCAAATAGATCATGCCAGTCTCCGCTGGCTTGCAACGTTTTTGCTGAGATATCAGCAGATAGCCTTATGGGGTTTCCCTTGTATGTAACTATTTTCTTTTGCTGATTTTAAAATTCTCTCTATCACTACCTTTTGCCATTTTAATTACTGTGTGTCTTGCTATGTGGACCACCATGCCTTGATTTTATTGAGAGATCTCTGTGCCTCCTGGATATAGATATCTACTTCCTTCTCCTGTTGAGTGAAGTTTTCAGCTATTATTTCTTCAAATAAATTGCCCCCTTTCTGTCTCTTCTTCTGAGAGCCTTAGAATGTGAATGTTAGTTTGCTTGATGGTGTTCCTGAGTTCCCTAAGTCTATTTTCATTTTGCATAAATTTTTCCTCACCTGTTCAGCTTGATTACTTTCCATTACTATGTCCTCCAGGTCACTAATTCATTCTTCTGCATCCTCTAGCCTGCTCTTTATTCTAGCTATTGTATTTTTAATTACACTTGTTGTGTTCTTCATCTGATTGGTTCTTTTTTATATCTTTGTTAAAGGGTTTACTTTGTTAAGGGGCTTACTCCGATCTTTTCTCAAGTCCTATATCTTTATGATCATTACTTTATATACTCCATCAAGCATATTAGTTATATCTGTCTTCTTTAGGTGTCTTGCTACAGTTTTGTCCTATTCTTTCATCTGGGACATATGCCTGTGTCTCCTAATTTCCTCTAAGACTGTGTGTCTGTTTTTTTTGTGTTAGAAAAATCAGCTCCATCTCCTGCACTTGGAAGTAGTGGCCTTATGAAAATAAGTCCTATAGTGTACCCAGCATGGTGCATAACAAACATAAAAGAACTAGTTGATAGTAATACAATAATAGTAGGGGACTTTATCACTGCACTTACATAAATGGGTAGATCATCCAAACTACAAGTCAATAAAGAAAGTTTGAATGACACACTGGACCAGATGGATTCAACAGATCATTCAGGACATTCCATCCTAACACAGCAAATACACATTCCATTCAACTGCATATTCTCCAGAACATTCTCCAGAATAGATCACAAATCAGGCCACAAAACAAGTATCAAGAAATTTGAAAAGATCGAAGTCTTCCATGCATACATGCTGACCACAACACTAAGAAAATCAAAATCAACCACAAGAAAAAATCTGGAGAGAGAACAAATACATGGAGATTAAATAATATGCTACTAATCAATGAATGTGTCAATCCAAGAAGTCAAGGAAGAAATTTATAAATACATGGAGAAGAGTAAAAATGATAACATGGGTCCAAAATCTTTGGGATGCAGGAAAAGCAGTTCTAAGAGGGAAGATTATAGCAATACAGGCCTACCTCAAGAAGCAAGAAAAATCTCAAACAACCTACCCTTAACACCTAAAGGAGCTAGAAAAAAGAACAAACAAAATTCAGAACTAGTAGAAGGAAGGAAGCAATAAAGATTAGAGCAGAAATAAATGACCTAGAAACTAAAAAAACAAAACAAAACAAAAAACAGGAATGCGGGGCTAGCTCAGTTGGTAGAGCATGCTACTCTATCTCAGAGTTGTGAGTTTGAGCCCCATGTCGCGTGTGAAGACCACTTAAATTAAGAAAAAAGAGAGGAAACTGAAAAAAAAATTGGAACATATTAATCAAATCAGGGGCTTGTTCTCTGAAAAGACCAAGAAAATTGATAAATCTCTAGGTAGACTCATCAAAATAAAGAGAGAGGACTCAATCCAAATCACAAATGAAGGAGGAAAAATAACAACCAATACCACAGAAATACAAGCAAGTGTAAAAAAAAATTATGAAAAATTATATGCCACAAACTGGGCACCCTAAATTCCTAGAGACACATAAATTACCAAAACTGAAGCAAGAAGAAGTACAAAATTGGAACAGACCAATTACCTGCTATGAAATTAAATCAGTAATAAACAAGCCTCCCAACAAATAAAGTCCAGAACCTGACAACCTCTCAGGTGAATTTTTACAAAACATCTAAAGAAGAGCTAATACATATTCTTCTCAAAACTTCCTAACTAATAGAAGATGAAGCAAAATTTCCCAATTAATTTAATGAGGCCAGCATTACCCTGATGCCCAAACAAGATCAAGACTCCACAAAAACAAACAAAAAAACTACAGGCCAACATCTCTGATGAACATCGATGTAAACATCCTCAGAAAAATACTAACAAGATGAAGCTAACAGTACATTAAAAAAATCATTAACTACAATCAAGTCAGATTTATTCTAGATGTGCAAGTGTGGTTCTATATTCAGAAATCAATCAATTTGATACATCACATCAACAAGAGAAAGGATAAAAACAAAGTAGTCTTAGAGGAAACCTTAACATCATCAAGGCCATATATCAAAGATGCACATCTAATATCATCCTTGAAGGGGCAAAATGAGAGCTTTTCTGCTAAAGGCAGGAAAAAAATAGATTTCTCCACCCTCACCACTTTTATTCAACATAGTGCTGGAAGTCCTAGCCACAGCAATCAGACAACAAAAAGAATTAAAAGGCATCCAAATCAGTAAGGAAGAAGTGAAACCTTTATTATCTGCATATAGAGAACCCTGAAGAGTCCACTGGTAAACTACTAGTACTGATAAGTGAATTCAATAAAGTCATAGGATGGAAAATCAATGTACAGAAATTCATTGCATTTCTATACAGTAGTAATGTAGCGGCAGAAGATGAATTTAAGAAAAGCATCCCATTTCAGTTGTACCAAAGATAAGATATCTGGGAATAAACCTATCCAAAGAGGTGGAAGACCTGTACTCTGAAAACTATAAGACACTGATGAAAGTAACTGAAGATAACACAAAGAAATGGAAACACATTCCATGCTCATGCATTGCAACACCAAATATTTTATTAAATGTAATATTACCCAAGCAATCTATAGATATAATGCAATCTTTATCAAAATAGCAACAGCATTTTTCACAGAACTAGAACAAAAAAATCCTAAAATTTGTATGAAATCACAAAGACCCTGAAAAGCTAAAGGAGTCCTGATAAAGAACAACAGAACTGTAGGCATTACAATTCCAGACTTCAAGTTATATTACAAAGCTGTAGTAACACAGTATGGTACTTGCACTGAAACAGACACAAGAGATCAATGGAACAGAATAGACAGCCCAGAAATAAAGCCATGATTATATGGTCAATTAAGCTTCAACAAAGGAAGCGAGAATAGGAAATGAAAAAAAGACAGTCTCTTCAACAAATGGTGTTGGGAAACCTGGACAACAGTGTGCAAAAGAATGAAACTGTAGCTCTTTCTTAAACCATACACAAAAGCAAACTCAAAATGGATTAAGGACCTAAATGTGAGAGCTGAAACCATAAAAATCCTAGAAGAAATCCGCCAGAGCAACATTTTTCTAGATCTGTCTCTTGAAGTAAGGGAAACCAAAAACTATTGGCACTACATCAAAATAAAAAGCTTCTGCACAGTAAGAAAACAACTATGAAGACTACAAGAAAACCTAATGAACAGGAGAAGATACTTAGAAATGATACATCTGATAAAAGATTAGTATCCAAAATATATAAATAATTAATACATTTCAGTACATACAAATATATAACCCAATTAAAAATAGTCCAAAGACCTGAACAGACATTTTTCCAAAGAGGACACCCGGATGGCCAACAGACACATGAAAAGATGCTCAAGATCACTCCTCATTAGGGAAATGTAAATCAAAACCACAATGAGATAACACCTCACACCTTTCAGAATGGCTAAAATTTAAAATACTCAAGAAACAATAAATGTTGGCGAGGATGTGGAGAAAAAGGAACCCTTGTGAGCCATTGATGGGAAGGCAGATTGATTCAGCCACTGTGGAAGAGTATGGAGGTTACCCAAAAAGTTAAAAACAGAACTACCTTATGATCCAGGCATTTCAGTACTGGGTATTTATCCAAATAATACAAAAACACTGCAGATATACATACACACCTATGTATATATGTATGTTTAATGCAGCAGTATTTACACTAGTCAACATATGGAAGCAGCCCAAGTGTCCATCAATAGATGAATGGACATACATACACACAATGGATTATGCAGCCATTAACAAGAATGGAATCTTGCCATTTTCAATGACTTGTATGGATCTAGAGAGTATATTGCTAAGCAAAACAAGTCAGAGAAGGACAAATACCATGATTTCACTCATATGCAAAACTTAAGTAACAAAAGGGAAGGATGAGCAAAGAAAAGAAAAGACAAACTTGAGAAACAGACTTTTAACCCTAGAGAACAGAGGGCTATGAGAGGGGAGGGGAGTGGGGAATGGGAGAAATAGGTGAAGGGGATTAAGTATGCACTTAGCTTGATGAGCAATGAGGAATATATGGAACTGTTGAGTCACTGTATTGTACGCCTGAAACTAGCATTTTAATTCCAGCGTAGTTATCATCCAGTGTTATGTTAGTTTGAGGTCTGTATAAATAAATTAATTAAAATAAGTGTTTGTTTACAATAAGTAAAGTAAATGATAATGTTTCATGTCACTGCATATACAAGAGTTGTTTAACAGTAATGATAATTGGGGCACCTGGCTGGCTTAGTCAGTGAAACATACAACTCTTGGGGTTGTGAGTTTGAGCCCCATGTTGGAGTTAGAGGGTAATAAATAGTAATGGTGATTATAAATAATGAAATTATGTAGGTCCTGAATTATGAAAAACATGATCCTATTGATCAATTTTTCAACCATATTCTTTGTTTTATCATTGTCAATGAATTCACATTGTATACAAAGATAAAACAGACATAATAAATCTCAAACTATTCCAATGCCTAAGAAATTTTCAAATTAACTAATTATCTTTGTTGCTTGCCAAATGCTTTATTTTTAATCTCAAATTTAACTCAAAGCTTGACATATAATTTAATACTTGTTTACACTAGCTAAATTATTTGGTCCCATTTATATAGCATAATACTTTGTGTAAATGTTTTGAACAGTTTTTAATACTGAAAAAACCACTTGATAATTTTAATCACAATGGATAATTCATTAATGTATTAATGCTTTATTCAGTGTTTCAAATTCTATAAAGTTCGATACAGGGAACAATCTGATAACTATTCAATGTGCATTTCTACCTTTTAGTGACACTTCACCAGGAATTTGTTATTCAATTCAGTTGGATTATATGCTTCCATGTATGTGATTTGATAAAAAAAAAAAAATAGGTGCACCATGTTGAGTTTTTTAATTTTAACTTTTTCTTTAAGGAGAAGGCTAGTGATTTTGGAGGTTGAATAATGCAGTATAGAAAACATAGGGAAACGGTACAAAATGACACTTAAAACCAATGCCTGTACTCATCTTTTTGTGGTTATGACTAAGTATTAATTTGTGTTACTCACTTTTCTTTAGAAGATAAATCAAAGCCATAAATTTGAATTTGAGGTGTATACACAATACATACACAACTTTATGCAAGATTTTCCATAAGTAACGCTACATTTTAAAATGCTAGAATCTGATTTGTCTTTTGATTCATGCAACAAGAAAAGAACATTCAGCGAGGGAAGGTTATACTCATAATGAAGTTCTTAAATTTGAAAATGTCTTCTCCCTTTGTACAGGCAATGCGGATTCATTAGAAGAATAATGTCAATCACAGCTTTAACACCTTAACTATGGAAGGGACTAATGAGAAAGCACTTTAGAAGGTGAGACTTCATGTTCATTTTGAAATAATTGGTCTTCATTTTTCTTCTTACAGAAAAAGTTTTAATCAGTTTATCATAAATCTATCTGAACCGTTAATTTTTGCAGTATTCAGGTGAAGTCCAACACTTGGTTTATACAAAGTTTATGGGGAGAGGATGATGGAGTTAATCTAATCTTCAGTGGTAAAATCATCCATTCAAGCCCTTAGCACAATCCCTTGCAATGAGAGCACAGCATGGCTGCGTATGTTATTGGTGAACCTTAATAGAAGGTAGTTCAAGGGGGGCCTGGATGGCTCAGTGGGTTAAAGCCTCTGCCTTCGGCTCAGGTCATGATCCCTGAGTCTTGGGATCAAGCCCCCCATTGGGCTTTCTGCTCAGCAGGGAGCCTGCTTCCCCCTGCCTCTCTGCCTACTTGTGATCTCTGAAATAAATATATAAAATCTAAAAAAAAAGAAGAAGAAGAAGAAGGTAGTCCAAAAAATTCATCCCCCTCTAACTGATGTGGGTGACCAGTTGTCTCCCAACTCAGGCTGAAGGGGAGGAGAAAGATCTGCTGGAGCCTGTGGTGCTACAGTGATGGCTCATGGCTAGCCTTTTGTGAAGCAGGAGGAGGTCAAATCCTGGGCTATCCTGCCCCATGCAAAGTCCTTATGTTGCCTCCACTGGCACTTGCTTAGCTCATGGACCTTGCTGTTATGTGTCTGCCTAAAGCCTTCTTGTCCAGCATCCTCTATGAGCTCAAACGAATGGTTTTCAAATTCAGTGCTTCTTTTTTCTGATTGATCAAATCTGCTGTTGAAGTTTTGTATTTATTTTTGTATTTTCTCCATCAGAATTCTTTTGGGTCTTTTGTGTATTTCCTATCTCACTGGTGAATTTGTTCTATTCCTGGGTTTCTGTTGACGTCTTTATCCTTGATCTCTTCTAGTTTGCCGGGTTTCCTTAAAATCATTATTTTCTATTAGTCAGAAGTCTCATAGATGTTTCTTTCTCTGGGTTAGTTACTGGAAGTTTGTTGTGTTCCTTTGGTGGCATGATGTTGCCTTGGATTTTTATATTCCTTATAGTTTTGAGTCGGTATCTTCACATTTGAAGGAACAGTCATCTTTTACTGACTTTCTAAGATTTACCTGCAGATGAGCAGAAAGTTGCCACCTGACTTGGGAGCATGGTGGCACAGGGGCTAGTGCTGGGTAAAGAGACACATGGGGATGCCAGTTATAGGTGCATTTGGAGATGCCAGGTTAGCGGGCTAGAAGTGGGATGATTGCAGGGTTGAATTATAGGCCCATACACAACACCAGTACCAAGACACGGTTATAGGTACATATACAGTGGTTATATCAGAGCACAGCCTTGCCCACGGTGGCATCATGGCTGGGGAGGTTAGAAAAAGGGACCCAGTGGCAGCCCTTGCTCCAGAAGGATGCAACAGTGGGCACTGGGTATGGTATAGACCCTGTGCAGGTCCATCAGCATCAGTCCTGGCCAAGACTCTGAGGCTCATCAGTGGTTAAAGGACTCGAGTTTCTGTGGTGGTGACTTCAACTGCCGGGGTCCTTAATGGTGAAGGCTACTGTTCTCCTTTTGCCCCACAGTGGGAAGCCATAGCCAAGGAGATTCCCTTTGCTACCAAGTTGTGTTAGCCTGGGAGATGGGGTAGCACAGGGGAAATGCTTCCTACGATTTTCTATGCTGTCCTCTGTTTTTGTGATCTACTTTTTTGGTGGAGCTATTCACTGTACCTTGGGGCTCTCCCAGTACTATTTCCATCTGTATTTCCAATACAGATGTATTATTGTTAAATAGTTGTTTCTGTTGGGTATGAGGTTTAGGACCCTGTAGTTTATCATTTTGCGTGTGTCCCCTGTTGGTCCAATCTTCTGTCGTTTATGTTTTCTAAGGCGAAGTCTGGTTTCTGTAATAGAACATTAAATCTTATAAAGAAAGGTATCCTTATCACTGAGTACACAATTTAAGGGTTTAATTTAAAAACAACTCCTAGGAAGATAAAATTGCTTAATTGAAAGAACAACAAAATTTGCCTGCTGAAAATCAGGGTAGGGTCAGAACTGATGTGAAATTACCTGAAGTTGGGCCGCAATTCAAACTCAGAATGAAGCCAAACAAGGTAAGCAGTAAGTACCTCTTTGTGGTATTAGTCAGATATGTTACTGTTCCCTGATCAGAAATGTTGGGTTTTCCTCTACATAGCTCAGTAAATAGTTTATATAATTGTGAAAATTCTTGAAAATTAATTCACACCTTGATTATAAGTCAATGCAAACATTTCAGAGGACAATTTGTCAATTTCTGAAGATGTAGAATTCAATATCGTTTGACCCAATGGCATCTGTCATACAAAATCTCATAAGTAGGCAAACACAACTTTCAGTAGCATTGTGTTAGTGGGGAAGAGTTGGCAACGATACAGAAGTTCATCAGTATCAGACTGGTTAAATCAGTCATGGTCCAACTACACAAGAGAATGCCATAAAGCTATTAAACTGGATTATAACATTACACTGCTGTGAACAGGTATTGAAGGTCTATTGTTTTTTTTTTTTTAAGAATTTATTTATTTATTTGACAGAAATATCACAAGTAGACAGAGAGGCAGGCAGAGAGAGAGGGGGAAGCAGGCTCCCTGCTGAGCAGAGAGCCCGATGCGGGGCTCGATCCCAGGACCCTGAGATCATGACCTGAGCGAAAGCAGAGGCTTAACCCACTGAGCCACCCAGGTACCCCTTGAAGGTCTGTTGTTAAGCAGATGTAACACAACAGTGCATATCATGGTACCAGTCGGGCACATATGTAACATCTATAAGGTGCCCTGAGTTAAATAGATGGATGTATGTAGTTGATTGTAGATGCACAGCTCTGTCTTGAAAATACAGAGATATGCTAGAATGAGAACTTCTGGTAATAGAGCAGACTGAGAAATGGGACTACACTTACTTTTTACTCTGTAGCCTACGTGAGACGTTACAATGAAATTGGCCTGTATTTATTTTAAAATAAACCCAGTCCTCTGCATTGTATTTGTGCCATTATACCATCGATGAGTAGAAGGTCAGTGAGCAAAGATTCCGGTTGGGTTGATACACATGATAAGAATGAGGTAAACCCTGGGTTTTTTCTGAACTTTGTCTATGGAGCCAGAGTTAGACATGAAGTCAGGTTAATTAAATACATCTATGTAACAGGACACAGAATGTTCTTGACATTCCCAAATGCCACTGACGAGAGCTCTATTTGAAGACTGAAAGAGAGATGTACAAAATGCAGCCTATTATAAGACCATTAAACTTTCCCATTTTCATAATAGAACAGCAATTATTTCCCACAGAGGCATTTGAAAAAGTGAGCAAAAATCATAAATAACTTCTTAAACTCACATAAGTGTATATTAACGTTCAAACTCTGCCAGCTCCTAACTTCACTACTGTTAGTGTTCAAAAATGAAAGCAAGTGTAAATGTTTCTGGCACATTTTGACGATTTTTTTCAGTACACACAAGCAGTTGAAAAATGGCATCCTAGAAGGCCTTCAAGTATCATGTAGGCTAGCCAGCTGACACCCATAGTCCTTTCTGGATACAATTCTCTTGTTCTAATATGGAGTCTGCTAGTAATGTTAAAACTTGACCCCCATCTTAGTACTGATTTCATCATCTTTTAATAAAATCCACTTCACAGAAAAGACTCAGTTCCCGAGACATATGTATCACATGTGAGGCAATCCAAATAATTACGCTCTTGATTTAATGCCGCCCATCTTTTTCCTGAACATTTTGGTGGAAAACATGTAGAAGGCTAATAAAAAGGAAGGAAAAGATGGGTATCCAGGGGAAGCTATACTAAGCGTTGAAAGGAAAATTAATTTAAAGGAGGCGTAGTGATTCCATACTTAAGCATGGAAAGAGAAATGCTATTAATAAGAGTTAAGTAATCAACAACATTTTAAAAACTGACCGTTAACTAATAATATGAATTTGACACAATGGATTAGTAGCTACCTTTTGCTTTACTCCACTTCAGTTATGGAAGACGGTCTCCAAAATGGCCCCAAAGGCCTCTGCCTTCTGAGTTTAATGTCCTTGTGTAATCCTTTCTCCTTGAGTGTGGAGTGGAACCAGCGACTTGCTTCTGACAAAGAAAAAAACAGTTCAAGTGGTAAACTGCATAGAAAGCCACTTCTCAAGGTTACCAAAACAACTCTAGATTCCATCTTTTCTCTCTGTCTCTCTTGGAGCCATTCCTCTGAGGAAACCAGCTCCCATTGTCTCAGGAGCTCTGTGGAGAGGCCCCAATAGCAAGAAGCTGCGATCTCTGGGCAATGGCCTAAGAGGAACTTAGGCCTGCTGAGCACCATCCAAGAGAGCTTCATGGTTGGTCTTTTGAGGTGTGCCAAATGTCGAGTGAGCTTGAAAGCAATTCATCCCTCTTTTGAGCTCTGTTAGAGAGACTTAAGCAGAGGTACCGAGGTAAATCAGGCCCAGATTACTGACACATAGAAACTGTGAGAAAACAAATGCTTGTTGTCTTTTTTTTTTAAGATTTTATTTATTTACTTGACAGAGACAGAGAGATCACAAGTAGTCAGAGAGGCAGGCAGAGAGAGAGGAGGAAGCAGGCTCCCTGCTGAGCAGAGAGCCCGATGCGGGGCTCGATCCCAGGACCCTGAGATCATGACCTGAGCCGAAGGCAGAGACTTTAATCTACTGAGCCACCCAGGTGCCCCTAAATGCTTGTTGTCTTAAACCACTGAGTTTTGTGGGGCACAGTATGAAGAGTCTGTGACTCTTGATATCAGGGGCTTGAATTCAAGCTCTGCGTTGGGTATAGAGCTTCCATAAAAAAGAAAAAGAAAAAGAAAGAAAGAAAGGAAGGAAGGAAGGAAGGAAAAGAAAGAAAGAAAGAAAGAAAGAAAGAAAGAAAAGAAAAGAAAGAATACATCAATCAACTTTTTCCTGAAATAGTGTGCTTAGTTTGAAGCGGTTTTCTTTAAGCTTTTATTTTTAAGTAATCTCTACACCCAACATGGGGTTCAAATTCACAAGATCAAGGGTCACCTGCTCTACCAAATGAACCAGCCAGGCACCCCTAGTTTGAAGTGTTATAAATCGTTTTTTTGTGTATATGAGAAAAGTAAGTTCCCTGTTTGAAAAATACTCAGAAGTATAATTTTTTTCTGAAAACAAAAGGTAATTTAATACAGTGTAATAACCCCAATTATTGGTTTTGCTGTATTCACTTTTCTTATAATAAGAATTCCTGGGGGGCCTGGATGGCTCAGTGGGTTAAGCCTCTGCCTTCAGCTCAGTTTATGATCTCAGGGTCCTGGGATCGAGCCCCGCATCGGGCTGTCTGCTCAGTGGGGAGCCTGCTTCCCCCCCCATCTCTGCCTGCCTCTCTGCCTACTTGTGATCTCTCTCTGTCAAATAAATAAATAAGATCTTAAAAAAAAAAAAAAAGAATTCCTAAGGTATGACATACTTTAGGGTGCACACTATAACCTGAAATATGGTGGGTGGGTCCTGAATAGAAATATACAGACAACTATATAAACTAGTGCCTGCATATATTAAGAACTCAGCGAAGTCCTCTATTTAACCTGTGTAACCATATTTAATCCTCATGCAAAAAATTAGGATTTTTTTTCCACTTCTATTTAACCCATGAAGAAACTGAGGTATGTTTGCAAGGCATCTAAAACAAGATTCAAACTCGGGCACTCAGAAGCCAGAATCCAGCTTCTCAACCTAAAGAGTGTGCCCCCTCTCCTAAGAAACCACAATCGATTCAAAGACAGCATTCTTGATATTTAGTGTCACGTTCTCTTTGATTACAAAGCAGAGAAATTTTAGAGGACAGTTGTGCATGTTAACAAGGATAAATATTCACTTGTGATCAACCGGAGATGCCCTGTGAGATGGTATAATTTGAGTAGTTAAGAATGAGGACTCTCAAGTGGGAGTGCCTGAATGCTCATTTCAACTCCGCCAGCAGTTCTGGTGCAATTCAGGTTAAGCCTATTGTCCTCCCTTAGATTTAAATTTCATCTAATGTAAACTGGTGACCATATCAGTCCCTACCTCATAAAGCTGTTGTAAGCATTACACGAAATAATACTCAGAAGGGTTTGGAATAGTTCCTAGATACACCAAGCACTTAATAAACGTAAACTCTTATTATGAGGATAATTATTACCTGGCAAAGAGAACAACATTTTTTTTTTTTTTATTTGACAGAGAGAAATCACAAGTAGATGGAGAGGCAGGCAGAGAGAGAGAGGGAAGCAGGCTCTCCGCTGAGCAGAGAGCCCAATGCGGGACTCGATCCCAGGACTCTGAGATCATGACCTGAGCCGAAGGCAGCGGCTTAACCCACTGAGCCACCCAGGCACCCAAAGAGAACAACATTTAACAGAGTTTTCGGCTCTATACTTTCCAGAGGAAAACAGCTATCTAAGTAAGTAGAGAAAGTAGGCTAAAAAGAGAAACACAGTGAAAGAAAATAGCATGTATGGATACTCTACATTGCCAAAGACTCTTTAAAAAAAAAAAGATTCTATTTGAGAGGGAGCGCATATGGGAGTTGGGGGAGAGGGAGAGAGATCTCAAGCAGACTCCATGCTGAGTGTGGAGCCCAGCATGTGGGGCTCTGTCCCACAGCCCCGAGATCATGACCTGAGCAGAAATCAAGAGTCGGATGCGTAACTGTTCCCACCACCCAGGCACCCCAACAATGCCAAATACTTTTAGATGCATGGCAAACGTACTTTTCTCTAATCTTCACAGCAGACTACATAGATAGGATTCCTATTTTACAAAGGAGGAAGCTTTAACTGAGGAACTTTTCCAAGGCTATTAAGTAACAGAGGGAGCACAGCTCTCTAGGACCATGGGGTATTCCAATCAAGATACGTTTGACCTTTGTCTTTCACCAAGAGAGACTTTGGGACTTAAGGGCCAGAGGGAATGAAAAGCTACCATACATTGTGAAGGCACAGCTGGCAATTTAGTGAAATGTAGGCATTCTTTTGATTGTTTTACACGTTATCTACTGCGTGTGTGCAAGCTTCTGTGCCAAGATGCACATGGCTGCCAGGCAGGCTATACGGTTTGTGCCCTGTACATGGTGCCCAGTCAAGGTAGTTGACGTCTGGTCCATGATCCACTCACCCAGCCTTGAACCTAAGGTGCATAAACATAAAACAGGTACTTTTTCTATTGTACGCACTAGTGAAATACGAGCTCCCAGAGGCCTTAGGTACATGCAGTAACAAAACTGCGATGTGCACATTTATGTAACTTCACCGACCCACCCTGTGAGATTAATTTCTTAGCTATGGCTTTTGACTTAGTAGTGGTGGGGGGATTGTGTTTACAAGACTATTACTTAGAAGAGAGTCAGGGCCCATTTCAACCCTGGGGTGGCCTCTGCCCTTTCACTACAATTTATTTCTTACTCTGTACAGAATAATTTAGAATGTCGTTTTCTTAATCTTTAATTTTACAATTCAGGTTTTTTAAAAAAGATTTTACTTAATCTATTTGAGACAGAGACAGAGCATGAACAAGGGGTAGTGGCAGAGGAAGAAGCAGGTCTCCCTGATGAGCAGGGAGCCGACGTTGGACTTGATTCCAGGACATTGAGATCACGACCTAAGCTGAAGGCAGATGCTTAACCGACTGAGCCACCCAGGTGCCCCTTTACAATTCGTTTCTTAAGTGACGCTGTAACAACATAAGGTAGCTGTGACTGTCCTGATTTTTTTCATCTCATGGAACACTGACACAGAACTCCACTGAGGAGCGTTTCATGTAAAACAACCAAAGGGAGAAGATGCATTTCTTCTTTATTAGCTCTGATATATCATGTCCCAATTATCAAAAATTACTTTCAAATTTTTATTGTAATGTAGTACTCTCATTTACGCAAAGGAATTTCCCAGCTGTTATTAAAGCATATTGAAAATAAGCAGAAGCCATAGGAGTTTGAGAAGGTGTGGAACAAAAAGTTCAGTAGAAAAAGAATCAAATGCTCAGGGGTGGTCAGTTAGTATGCAACAGAAACTCAAACCAACATAAGCAAATGCAGGATTTTACTATAAAGTACTTCTTGGGATGCCTGGGTGGCTCAGTCAGTTACATGTCTGACTCTTGGTTTTGGCTCAGGTCGCAACCTCAGGGTCATGGAACTGGGTCCCTTGTCAGGCTCTGCACTCTGTGCAGAGTCTGCTTAAGATTCTCTCTCCCTCCCCTTCTGTCCCTTCCCCCACCCACATGAGGTAGTACACATGCGCTGTCCCTCAAATCAATTAATCAATCTTTTTTTTTTTTTTTTTAGATTTTATTATTTATTTATTTATTTGTCAGAGAGAGAGGAGCGAGAGCAAGCACAGGCAGACAGAGTGGCAGGCAGAGGCAGAGGGAGAAGCAGGCTCCCTGCCAAGCAAGGAGCCCGATGTGGGACTCGATCCCAGCGTCCTGGGATCGAGTCCCACATCGGGCTCC